>NC_133335.1:231024651-231122687 GCF_042186555.1 Aquarana catesbeiana | reverse complement strand
GTACCGATTTTGCTCACTGTGTTCATTCAGGAAAGCAAGGGGCCAGTAGTATAAATGACATTTACCGCCCCCTTCCCCCGCTCTTCATCTTGAAAAATGCCCCTGTGTGCCCGCAGCAGCTGCCGGCTGGTGAGCAGAGGAAAGAAGCCGGAAGCGGTACGGAGGTAAAGGGGAACACAGGGGCATTTTGAACTGATGGGGCCCGGGTTCAGTACAGGAGGGCTGGTTATACTATACTACCTTTTATCAGCGGCCCTGACCAGTAGCACTGTGTGTGTGTGTGTGTGTGTGTGTGTGTGTGTGTGTGTGTGGGGCACACAGGGGTCCCAGACAGCAGGGAGCGCAGATACTAGAACAGATCCCTCTGCGCAGGGGAGGAGAAAAGAAAGGGCCCCCCCCTTTTGAACTGATGAGGCCCGGGCCTCCTTCTTTTGAACTGATGATGCCCGAGCCCCCCCTCCTTTTGAACTGATGAAGCCCAGGGCCCAGTACAGGAGTGTACTGACTGTACTGCCTTATCAGCCACCCTGCCTGTGTGTAAATAGTAGCTTGAGCTATGGAGCACTGTGAACAGGCTTTTTACAACAGACTGCTAAGCAATCTTTGAAAGATATGTGTGTGAATGTGTAAAGAACAAAGCTCTAAATCTAATAAAATATATTTTTTTCTTTTTTTGGCTACAAATTCCTGTAACCCCATGTATAGTGCTAACCAGAGCCAGCTGCGTCTCATGAATGCTTGCAGGGAATCCATCCAGTATGAGGCTGGGAGGACATTTGTATCTTTTTTTTTTTATGACTATATATGGCCATCTGTGATTCATGTATGAGGAGGATTTTGGCCTGGCTGGTATTACAGGGTTTGTTTTTATTGATCTCATTCAAAGCGTCAAATAGTAGAGCAAAAGCAGACCACGCCCCTCTAAGGGCCCCTGTGTGCCGGTGTCTTGCCGAGAAAGTTCCCTCGGCGGATAAGTTCCCCCCTGTACTGCGCAAGCGCTTGCGCGGTACGAATGACCAGGAACCGCCGAAAACAGTCGAAGATGAAAATCTTCAATCAGCTGTACACGGCGCCTGCGCCCTGGGTCCAGGCTGAAGCCCCTCCATCCAAGCGGACCTAGAGGGGGAATAAAAAAGTGCCGAGCGCAGCGAGGCCGTGCCCGAAGCGTGGCGAGCGAAGCGCAGTAGATGGGGGTCCTTATCTGCCGAGAGGAACTTTCTCGGCAGAACACCGGCAGCTGCTGCATATGCAAAGTCCTCTTCCCGAATTCGCTTTTACAGCCCGGGAGGATCGATACAAGGCACAAAAACACTTTGCATACAGGACTCACATTTAGAAGGCAAACACCAGTTTTGCAACAACTAAAGCTTGCAATAGGCTGCAGACAGAGGTGTTTACATGTCACGGTCACCATGCTTCACATTGCTGCTGCTGCAAAGTTTATTCAACATTAGAGCTGCACGATTCCCGGAAAAAATGAGAATCACTATTTTTTTTTTGCTTAGAATAAAGATTGCGATTCTCGCAGCGTAAACATCATCTTTCACATTATACAAAAAAATTGGGCTAACTTTACTGTTTCGTTTTTTTTTTTTTTTAATTCATTAAAGTGTAATTTTTTCCCCCAAAAAAATTGCATTTGAAAGACCGCTGCGTAAATACCATGTGCCATAAAATCTTGCAACAATCGCCATTTTATTCTCTAGGGCAGGAAAATGCAATTAACGGACCTCCAGCTGTTACAAAACTACAAGTCCCATCATGCCTCTGCCTCTGGGTGTCATGCTTGTGGCTGTCAGAGTCTTGCAATGCCTCATGGGACGTGTAGTCCTGCAACTGTTGGAGGTCCGCTATAGCTATATATATATATATATATATATATATATATATATATATATATATATATATATATATATATATATATATATATAGATAGTGTGTATATATGTATGTTTAGGGGTTTTAAGTAAATTTTCTAGCGAAAAATACTGATTTTTACCTTGAAGCCAACAAGTGTCAGAAAAATTTCTAGGATTTAAGTATATACTTTTTTTTTTTTAAGGGCGGGGTTCCTTTTAGGTAACCAGACAGCTGTGTCACCCCCCCCCCCCCCCCCCCCCCCGTGTGCTTGTGGGTCTCATAGCAGTGGCGTGGTTTGCACGCATCATTAATCCTGGAATGGAAGCAGTGCTGAATTAATGACTGGGAGAGTGGGCAGGGTCCCCCCCCCCCCCCCCCCCCCCCCCCCCCCTGCTTTTAGTATTGCTCTAGAACCCCATATGGCCCCACTGCCCCCTATATAACTCCCTCCTTCAATGCTCCAGCTCAGGAAGCAGGTACCCCCACTGAAGCCTGATCTCAACTTTCAGCTCATAGTAATAACATAACCATGGTCTTTTAAAAAAAAAGAACTGCAGTCTGCTCACATAATTTGTAATAAAAACATCTTTGCCATTCTAATCTTCCCTCCAACCATTTTGCATATTATTTTATATATACTGCGATTCTGTACTTGCCAAACATGCTGCAGAAATCTCCCTCCATTGAGTCTGGCTGCAGCCATTTCAACTGTGGGCAGCTGAAGCTGCTGACTGTTCACTTCCTGGATTTACACAGAGGCACACCTCCAGCTCTGCAGCTCTCATTGGCTCTCTTATGACTCACCCCCCCCCCTCCCCTCCCTTCCTGGCAAACTCTCATGAGAGTGAGAGAGAGCTGTGCATGATGTCGTAAGCCTAGGATAATGACCAGACAAGAAATGGGAAGTGGGCTGTATAGGGAATTTACTGGCAGAAAAAAAAATGTTTTACTATCCAAAGCTAAAAACAACAACAAGGGCAGAAGAATTAATAGATGGAAATATAAAAAAAATGACTGAAGGTCCACTTTAAGTAATTGCTTTAGCTGAAGTCTAAGGATTTTTTTGAGGAAGTAAAAAGTAAACGGAATTTTTTCATGTTGCCAAAGTCGAGAAAGTCTCTTTTAAATATCTCACCCCAGCAGGGAATATCCTTTTACTGGGCCGGTGAGTCACTGGAGGAATGGCGTCACACAGACAACTCATTCACTGAAAGTCCCTTGAGAAGGGAGGAACCATCACAAAGAGAAAATTCAAAGTTCTGAGAACTTCCAAAAAAAAAAAAATCTAATATGGGAAATCTGCTTTTCACACCAAATGTTCCTCTAAACAAGATACAGAACAAAGCTGGCCTTGTATATATGGGGGGCTTTGGTCTCACGGCAATCAAACCTGCTTCTTTATTGGTCTGACTGCATCAAACTATTGAGCGCTGAATTCTGATTGCTTGCTATCTAATCAGGTCTGTAGCACAGTGGGTTGCAGGTTAAGTGACAGCGGCCCCGGCCGGCTGTAGCCCTGGAACCGGCTTTCAGTGACAGCCGCTTGACCAGCTCTAAGCCTAGGAGCTAAAGAAATCGACTCCTGCACTTCTACTTCAGCAACTGAAGCAGAGGTTCTCAAATATCGAGCCATGGCCTCCCTCCTTCTGGGCCTTCAGCCAGCTGCAGATCCCCCTAACTCTGAAGCCCTGGAACAGGCTGGCAGTGACCTCCATGGTCCAGCACTAAGCCTAGGAGCCAAATCAATCAACTCCCGCACGTCTACTTTCGCTACTGAGCGCTCTATAGCGGAGGTTCTCAAACATCGAGCCATGGCCTCCCTCCTGGGCCTCCAGCCAGCTGCAGAACCCCTCACAATCCAACCTCCTGTAGTGGCCTGCATTGCCCCTCAACATTCCACAGTACCCCCAAGGCCCCCCTGAGAGACCTCAGCCCCCCCCGTCATGCCATCTAGTTCTCTGCAGAGCCTTCAGCCCCCCAAAGTGCCTCCAACAGTGTCCTACAGTACTCTCCAATCTCCCACTGTTCCCCTGCAAAGTCCACAGTCTCTTGGAGCCACCCCCCAGCCCACTCAAGAGATTCCAGCCCCACAGTTGTCCCCAGCTATTTCTAGAAAGCTCATCCCCCTACAAGGCCACTAGACTTCAGAACCCCTTTTCTAGGCCATGGCCTCCCAACCCAAGAGCCCCCAGCCAGCTGCAGATGCCTTAACCCACACAACCCAACCTCCCCTGAACATCCCACAGTGACCCAAGGCCCCCTGAGAGCCCTCAGCCCCCCATGGTGTTGTCTAGTTCACTTCAGAGACTCCTTCCCATAGTGCCCCCAACCTCCAACAGTGTCCCACAGTAGGATCCAATCTCCCACAGTGCTCCTGCAAAGCCCACAGCCTCCTGGAGACACCTAGTTCACTCCAGAGATCCCAGCCCCCAAAGTTACTACCAGAAGACTCATCTCCCTACAACTCATAGTGCCCCACACCTCCAACAGTGTACCCCAGTGCCCTCCAGTCTCCCACAGTGCCACCCAACCTACCAATGTGGCCTGTAGTGTCCCTCAAGCTCTCACAGGGCCCCGACAGCCCTCAGCCCCCTGCTGTGCCATCTAGCATGCTGCAGAGTCTCCATCCCCCCCATAGTGCCCCCAACCTCCAATAGTGTCCCACAGTGCTTCTGCAAAGGCCATAGCTTCCTGGAGAGACCCTACAGCCCTTTCCAGAGATCCCGCCCCCCGTAGTTGACCTTTGCTACCTCCCAAAAAGCTCATCCCCTTTCAAGGCCACCAGACTCTGAAACTCTTTCACCAGCCACGGCCTCCCAACCCCTGGGCCTCCAGCCAGCAACAGATCCCCTTACTTCCAACCAAATCTTCCATAGTGGCCTGCAGTGCCCCCAAGCCCCCTGAGAGCCCTCCACACCCATGGTGCCCCACAACATCCCACAGCGCCCCTCAACAACTCGCAGTGCCCCAAGGCCCCCCCGAGAGCCCTAAGTCCCCTTCAGTGCCATCTGGCTTGCTGCAGAGCCTCCATCCCCCTCATATTGCCTCCAATCTCCAACAGTGTCTCCCAGTGCCCTTCAGGCTTCCACAGTGCCACCCAACCTACCATTGTGGTCTGCAGTGCCCCAAGGTCTCGACAGCCCTCAGCCCCCTGCTGTGCCATCTAGCATGCTGCAGAGCCTCCAGCCTCCCCACCCCCTAGTGCCCCCCCAACCTCCAATAGTGTCCTACAGTGCCCCTGCAAAGCCCATAGCTTCTTAGAGAGTTGATCTTGGGTACATCCAGAAAGCTCTTCCCCCTTTCAAGGCCACCAGACTCCAGAGCCCCTTTCCCCCACAGTGACACCCAGCCCTATCCACAGCCTTCTAACATTACAATACATATTTTGTATTCCCAATTTTATTGTATGAGTATACACTTATGTTTACTGTTGGGGAAAAGAAGGTTTTTGGAAGAACTTACCCAGGCCCTGGTCTCAATATGGTTGAGGACCATGGGCACTATAGGAATGATGGCAGCAATGTGAAGGGTCGGAAAGAGATGATGCCCACCTTTCACCTGGCAGCAATAGATCACTAGAAGTGATCAGTTGCTGCAAGCGCTACATTAGGGGCTAAATCAGGACTCCACTGACTAGGTACAGCAGTCGCCCCTAGCTGCAGAATTTAGGAGTCATTCAGTCCAGACTACAAGTCCTCGCGAGGGAAAACAAGAGGCTCAATGAGTGCACATGCCTTTTTTTTTTAATTTTTTTTTTATTTATTTATTTATTATTATTTTTTTTTTTTTAGAAGATTGGCCAACTTATGGGCTTTGCCCAGCCTTGTCTTCGGTTCACCAACAGTGCCTCAACATTCTTCTAACAGCTGCCTTGGCACCGATGCCACACATCTCCGATCTGCCTGCAGTCATGTGATGTCACAGCCCCGCCCATTTCATCTGTTTATAGCAAAGAAATCGAGTTGTCGCTTGTTCATAACAAGCTCACGGTGATGACTCCAGCCAACTCTAGTTTAGAAACCACGGGGCAGGTTGGAGCCTTTAGGGTGTTGTGATACTAAGATGAGGGCACGCATCATCAATGATTCAGGAAGATATACACATGCCTCTTGCATTTACACAAATTTTGCTTATGCTGGAGTTCCCCTTCAAGGGTAATAGGTTGGTTATATTCTTTGTGAATCTCGGTGAGCTTTGTGTATTTATTCCAGATCTGTGCAGTAATCCAGTGCGAGACTTCCTGTAATCAAGACCACTCACCGCTGCCCTCTCTCCTTGTGCAGGGGGACTGGTCTTGTCTCCGCCCCCTCCTGTCGTTTTCTGTAGTGGGCGGAACCTGCTGGGCCCCTCCCACAGCTCTGCTCTCTCTCCTTGTGCAGGGGGACTGGTCTTGTCTCCGCCCCCTTCTGTGGTGGGCGGGACCTGCTGGGGCCCCTCCCACAGCTCTGCTCTCTCTCCTTGTAGGGGGGGACTGGTCTCGTCTCTGAAATGCTTCCTCCTCCTTCTACAAAGTTACTTTGTACAGTCTGATCACTGGGGGAGGGGGGACTGGGGAAATGCTTCCTCCTCCATCTACAAAGTTACAATGTATAGTCTGATCACTGGGGAGGGGAGACTGAGGAAATGCTTATTCCTTCTCCTACAGAGTTACAATGTATAGTCTGATCACTGGGGGAGGGGAGGAAATGCTTTCTTCCCCCTGAAGCGAACTGATGACATAATTTCCACCATAATCTCCAGTCATTGGGCTGGAGCTCAGGTACGGCTTTAATGATAAAATGTGAAGCTCATTTTTTATTTTTTATTTTAATTATACAGTTGGTGTATATTGTCATATGAGAGGAATTGGCTCATGCATGCTTGTAAAGCTATGGAATGATTCTTGTTAAGTAAAGTGACTTACTGACCCGAACATGTATGGGACGCGGACATTCTGACGCAGTTCTCTGACCCAAAAAATACCGAGGCTGCCAGAGAGGTGGCATTTTACAGGAATAGATCAGCAATGATTCTGGCTTTCCCTTGAAGGTAGGTGGTCACCCATGACTGTTATTTAAACCCCTGTGACATAAACAAGCTTGTAATTGTATATTTAGTGGCCCCTGAAGCTCGCCGCGGGTGGCCCGTTGCATGCTGCCGTATTGTTGGGAGATGATTAATCAGTTGATGAGGCCCATACCCGCCGAAGACTCAGCTTCCTCTCCTTACATCAGAAAGAGAAGATAAGATCTGTGGTGACAGATAGCCGATCCCCAGATGGGACCCGCTCACCAAGGGCACGTATCGCCCCATAGCGATTCCTCCAATTTAAGCTTCACGTGTCTTTGGAGTGACTCTGCCATCCCCGCCCAGCCCCAAACAAACACATTAACAGCACTCTGAGTTACCAACACATAATGAGTAACCATGAAACGTTCGGCCTATTAAACTAAAAGCAAATAAGCAGCAATATACTGCAAATATGTGATAGCTAGAGCCGCGCTCTACAGCCAGGAAATACAAAGCCTATGCAAAGGATGGCTAAAAAGGAGGCCGCTGCATGATTTGCATTTAAATAAGCCATGGCACAACTCCAACACAATGTGAAAAAAAGACCCTCTGTGAAATCTACAATGTTCCCAAAGACTGTCCATGAAATCTATGATGTCCCCAAAGACCCTCTGAAATTTACAGTGTCCCCAAATACCCTCCATGAAATCTATGGGGTCCCCAAAGACCCTCCATGAAATCTACAGGGTCCCCAAAGACCCTCCATGAAATCTACAGGGTCCCCAAAGACCCTCCATGAAATCTACGGGGTCCCCAAAGACCCTCCGTGAAATCTACAGTGTCTCCAAAGACCCTCCATGAAATCTACGGTGTCTCCAAAGACCCTCCATGAAATCTACAGGGTCCCCAAAGACCCTCCGTGAAATCTACGGGGTCCCCAAAGACCCTCCATGAAATCTACGGGGTCCTTAAAAGCCTGGTGCACATGGACCAAATATTGGCTGGTATCAGCCAGTTCAACAGAAACTGGCCGACACTCGGCCCGTATGTACACCAGCCCATCCGACAGAAGCCGGCCAAACTTCCGTTGAATGGGTATGCTGGAAAACCAGCATCCGATTGGCAACCGATCACCGCTGGCAGCCAATGGTTGCCAGCGCTGACTGGTGTGTTTTTGGTGGGATGGGGGCCGTCCCCCTACCATCGCACAATATCTCAGCGGGAAGATCGCTGTACTAACATTGGATAGTTAGTACAACGAGCACCTCCAGAGCTCTTCAGTTTGTCTTTCGTTCAGCCCACTGGGTTGAACGAAAGAAACTGATAGTGTGTACCTAGCAAAAGACCCTCCGTGAAATCTGTGGTGTCCCCAGCGAAGAACCTCCGTGAAATCTTCATTGCCCCTAACCAACCTCCGTGAAATCTATGTTGCCCCCAACCAACCTCCGTGAAATCTACATTGTCTCCAACCAACCTCTGTGAAATCTACGTTGTCCCCAACCAACCTCTGTGAAATCTACGTTGTCCCCAACCAACCTCCGTGAAATCTACGTTGTCCCCAACCAACCTCCGTGAAATCTACGTTGTCCCCAACCAACCTCCGTGAAATCTACGGTGTCCCCAAAGACCCTCCATGAAATCTATAGTGCCCCCAATCATAAAGGAAACATGCTTAAGATCTCCCTCATGAAAACCTTGTCTGTCGCCTTCCTCTGGATCAACTGTGGGTTAAGGATTGTGTATGTAGAGCTTCTGCACTTATCTATATTTTTTTCTATTGGTGTACTTGGTGGTCTTTTTTTTTTTTTTTTCCTCCAGCCTAACTATAGATCTATGTAAAACAATCAATTGATACAATAAATAAAGTCACTTGGTATCATTCCAAACCTTGCCCAATATAGTCACCGAATGGACTTTGCCCGAGAACAATTTGTTCTGCCGCCCATTTGGATATCGCAGATCTGGAGGGCAGGCAAGGCTTCATTAAAGGGTAATGAAATCCAAGGAAACAAAATGAATATATTGCCGCTTACCAGTTCTTAGATGTAGTGTCTGTGTCTTTCTTTCTTTTACTTTTATTTACACCTGGTGATCCTGCCAGTAACACACACTTCCTGTACTAGTGACAACCTATTGTACATGTATCTAGAGTGGAGCAGTGTTGTCACCTTAGGACAGGATCACAGAACACCTCCCCCCTCCTTTCATCTCCATAACACAGAGTCTCCACAGGTTAGGAGCATGATATGCCCCTTTTCCCGCAACCACCGCTCCCTTTTGCATGACCTGTGTGTCAGTTCCTGGGTGCGCCGCCGGCAATGCTCCCTCTGCTCTCACTGGCCACCTCTAGGAGGGGCTTTCATTGCTAGGCAGCGGCTTGGGGCTCCTCTGCTCTGAGTGAAATTAACAAGCCCAGGGCTCTGGAGTTGTATTAGTTGACTGGCACCTGTGCGCCAAGTGCCTTGCCTCTGACTCTTCTTGTTTGCTGAACACGTCTTGATAACTGATGCTATACTGGTTGCTGCCTGCCCTGACCCTTTGCCTGGATAACAGATTACACTGTCAGCTTTTACTCTTGCCTGGGAAACAGATATAGCTACTGATTGCTGCCTGCCCTGACCCTTTGCAAGGAAAATGGATTACACTACGAATTTGCTGCCTATTCTGACCCTTTGCCTGGGAATTGGATTGCGTTACAAATTGCCGCCTGCATTGACCCTTTGCCCGGAAAACTGATTATGCTACTGATTGCTGCCTGCCCTAACCCTTTGCCTGGAAAAAGATTATGCTACTGATTGCTGCTTGCCCTGCCCCTTTCCCGGTGAAACCGATTATGCTACAGATTGGCGCCTGCCCTGACCCTTTGCCTGGGAAATAGACTGCATTAGAGATTGCCGCCTGCCCTGACCCTTTGCTTTGGGAAACAGATTCTGCTACCTATTGCTGCCTGCTTTGATCCTTTGCCTGGGAAAGCGATTATGTTACGCTGTCTGCATTGACCCTTTTCCTAGGAGACTGATTAGGCTTCCTTATCGCTACCTACCATGACCATTTGCCTAGGAAATGGACTGCCCCACCGATCGCCGCCTGCCCGCCCTGACCCTTGCCTGGGAAACCAACTGAGCGAATGATCGCTGCCTGCCCTGAATCTTGCTTAGATAACCAACTCTGCCACTGCCCACCCTGACCCCTGCAAGCTCCGTATCCAGCCAGTCACTAATCCTAGTAGCTCCTTCATACTGACCCTACCTTGAACCATTCCACATCCTCAAACCATCTGACATTCTACGTGAACTTTCTTTTTCTTATTTTTTTTTTTTTAATTTTTTTCACCACTTTACCCATATGTCACTGCTGCCCTCCCACCAAAACCCACTGTGAATGTACCCAATGGGAGTCTGTCAGCAAGTCCTGGCCAATGATTCACCGGGACCTGCTGATCAGTTGTGTCCAATCACAACCCAGTGCTCTGTGTTATTCAACACAGGGCTCTGTACAGAGGGAACATCTGTGTTTTCTTCTCCCTGAAAATCACAGATAAGAAACAAAGATCTGTAGTAAAAAAAAAAAAGTAGCACACATTACACCATGGGTGCGCAAACTGGCGGCCCTCCAGCTGTTGCGGAACTACAACTCTCATGAGGCATTGTAGGGTTGCACCGATACTAGTATTGGTGCCAATACCGAGTATTTGCACAAGTATCG
Source organism: Aquarana catesbeiana (assembly GCF_042186555.1). NCBI lineage: Eukaryota > Metazoa > Chordata > Amphibia > Anura > Ranidae > Aquarana > Aquarana catesbeiana. Next base: position 231,112,133 of record NC_133335.1, on the reverse strand, counting down.
GTACTCGTGCAAATGCATAGATACCTGAAACCGATACTTTCAGGCTCCGTTCTTTGAGTGGTCAGTGGGTCTCCCCTGTGTTAACGGCTTCCCGACCGCCTCACGCAGACATACTGTGGCAGAAGGGCACGTACAGGCAGATTAACACACCTGCCGCGATGTCCGTGGGGGATACCCACAGAGAGGAAGAACGGGGAGATGCTAATGTAAACAAGCATCTCCCCCTTCTGCCCAGTGACACTGTCGCTGATCTCTGCTCCCTGTGATCAGGAGCGGCGATCAGTGTAGTGTAACACACAGCCCCCCCCCCCCCCCCCCCAGTTAGAAACACTCCCTAGAACACACTTAACCCCTACAGCGCCACCTAGTGGTTAACCCCTTCACTGCCGGTCACATTTTTACAGTAATCCATGCAATTTTTTAAGCATTTATCGCTGTATTAATGCCAATGGTCCCAAAAATGTGTCAAAATTGTCCGATGCGTCCGCCATAATGTCGCAGTCACAATAAAAATCGCTGATCGCTGCCATTACTAGTAAAAAAAAAAAAAAAAAAAATATTATCAATAAAACCATCCCCTATTTTGTAGACGCTATAACTTTTGCGCAAACCAATCAATCAATAAATGCTTATTGCAATTTTTTTTTTTTTTCCAAAAATATGTAGAAGAATACGCATCGGCCTAAACTGAGGAAGAACATTTTTTTTTAAATATTTTTTGGGGATATTTATTATAGCAAAAAGTAAAAATAATTATTTTTTTTTGTTTTTTGTTCAATATTGTCGCTATTTTTTTTGTATATAGCGCAAAAAAAAAAACCCAGCAGAGGTGATCAAATGCCGCCAAAAGAAAGCTCCGTCAATTTTGTTTGGGAGCCACGTCGCGCGACCGCGCAACTGACAGTTAAAGCGGCGCAGTGTCGAATCGCAAAAAAGGTGCTCTGGTCAGGAAGAGGGGTAAATTCCTCCGGGGCGGAAGTGGTTAAAGAAGTCCGGTAATTGGAGCTGTCAAAAAAAAAAAAAAAGAAGAAGCAGCCGGCAATGTTTATTAACAACAATGCTCATTGGGGGTTTTAAGTAATTTTGTAGCACGAAATACTGATTTAAACTTATAAACAACAAGTGTCAGAAATAGGCTTGGTCCATAAGTGGTTAAAGGGACACTATAAAAGTAAAATAAGAAAAAAAATGTTTTGTTTTTGCTTTTTTCTAATTCAAGAAAGTGTATTTGTTTTCCAAAATAAATTGTGCAAATATAGGTTGACAATAAAATTGCAACGAATGGCATTTTATTCTCTAGGGCTGTTTATATATATATATTAATGTTTGGGGTTTCTAAGTCGTTTTCTAGCAAGAAATACTGATTTAAACTTGTAGGCAAAAAGTTCCAAAAAAGGGCGGGTCCTTAAAGTGGTTAAACTGTCGATTACAATCTGCAGCACATGTTTGCGTTGGACAAGTTTTTCTTCCTCTTTATTTGTAGAAATATTTATGTTGATGATTCCTCGTGTGTTTGGAAGCCCGGAGCCTCCATCCCGTCTGATCTCACAATGTTACATTTGTAGCAAAAGCAGACATTTTATATTTTCAAATTATATCAAATTGTATTTAAAGTTGCATTCGCACTTTTAGCATTTTGTGAACATGGGCAAAATTGCACGCTCTTCTCAACGCACAAAAAAAAAAAAACACTCCTGCAGCTCTTAAGTCGCCGTTTATCGTTATAATTGCACCCAAACCTGCAAAAATAAAACAAAACACGTGCGTTTGCCCGCAAAAAAAAAAAAACAACAACTTATTGTATAAAAAGGTGCATGAGCTACTTTGCTGCTCATAGGGCAGCTGATTGAGGCTGCATTCACACCTCGGCGTTTTGAGACGCGGGCAAATTTGCAGCAATTCTGCCCGCGATTTTCAAAGCCCCGAGGTATGAATGACAAATCGCACATTTGAGATGCCATTCAATTAAATGCCCCCTAAAATCATGGTGTGGTTCTGCCGCGATTTGTTGCTCAATTAAATTGCGGCAACCCGCATCGCGTGTAGTATGTCGCCCAAAAGTAGCGCCTGAACTTTTCACGCGATGCGTCCATAAAGACGTTTGTTTGAAAATCTACGAACGTAAGGCCAGGATGGCACTGCGCGTTCTAGTCTACTTGCCGGGCGCGCTAACGTAGGCCGCATTCGCATTTAGGCTTCGTTCACACCTGATCGATCCGGATCGCAGGCGGAATCGCCACAATTCTGCCCGCGATTCTAGAATCGCGGCAAAACACTGAACGCATTTGCGATGCCATTATTTATTTCTTAATGGTACCCCAAACGCAGGGCGATTTTTATTTATTTATTTTTTTTTTTTCCCAAGCGACCAAACGCAAATGCTCCTGGCTCTGTCAAGATTTGGTACATGAGCTTCTTTTTGAGCGTTTTTGGAATGGAGGGAGGCCCATTCATATGAATGGTGCCGCTCCAAAAACACCTGAGTTAAAAAAAAAATAAAAAAATAAAAAAAAAGAGCGACTTCAGATCGCTCAGGTGTGAACGGAGCCTTAGCGTTCCATGAATGTGCATAAAATCCCATCGCGTTTTTCCACCACGCGGCAATAGGGCAGCCATGGATTTGAGGCTGCATTCACCCCTCGGCATTTGGAACCCCAGGCAGATTTGCCGCAATTTCAAAGCGCCGAGGTGTGAATGACAAATCGCAGAACGCACATTTTGAGATGCCATTTGAATGGCATCTATAATCGCGTGAGGCTTGTCCCTCAAAAAAATAAAAAGTTCAGGAGCTGCTTTTGGGCGACATGCTTCACACGGTGTGGGTTGCTGCGATTTTTTTTATCGTGCGACAATCGTGGCAGAACCGCACCGCGATTTTAGGTGCCATTCAAATGAATGCCATCTCCAATGTGCGTTCTTTGTCATTCACACCTCGGTGCTTTTGAAATTGTGAGCAGAATCGCAGGCAAATCGATTTAAACCACTGAGGTGTGAATGCAGGCTCAAATCCATGGATGTCCTGTTGCGCATGGCGGAAAAACGCGACAGGATTTTCGTGTACATTCATGCAGCACTAAGGCTCTGTTCACCCCTGAGTGATTATTTTTTTTTTTTTTTTTATTTATTTATTTTACTTGAGTGTTTTTGGAGCGGCACCATTCATTTGAACAGTCTTCCCTCCACTCCAAAAACGCTCAAAAAGAAGCTCATGTACCAAATCTTGGCACAGAGCCGGAAGCGTTTGCGGTCATGATTTTTTGCCATGATTTACCGCGATTTGTCGCTCGACAATCCTGGCAAAAATCGCCTCGTGCTTGGGGTGCCAATATTAAAATAAAGGCATTGCATATGCGTTCTGTGCTTTTGCCGCGATTCTAGAACCGCGGGAGGAATCGCAGCAATTCCGCCTGCGATCTGGAGCGCTCAGGTGTGAACGGATGCCGAAATGTGAATGCGCGCCTACGTCGGCGTGTCCGGCAAGCGCCATCCTGGGCTTACGTTTGTAGATTTTCAAACAAACGTTTTTTTACAGACAATCTTAATGGTAAATTTGATGAATGCCGTTCGTAGGCTGATTCTGGAGCGAATGCACTTTCATGAATGAAAACCTAGTGATGGGGAATGAAAATTTACTGTTAGAAATTTATTTTGTTTGAGGGAAAAAAAAAATCTTCCATCCCGCTCCTTTAAATTTTTTTCTCGTCTCCGCGATCGAAAGCAAACGCGATTTGACTCCGCTAACAATTACAAAACTGAACAAATGTTCTCAGAACAGAACTTTACTAATGGCCAGCTTAATTCTGAGGACCGCGCCACCAGTTTACGTAATTTGCGCTAAAGTGAAGGTGCTGGCCATTTGCAACCAATCAGAGGTCTCATTTACCTTTCTGAGGAATGGGAAAATTGTCAGTGGAAGAATTACTAAACTCTCGCTGTTTTCCTGCATGTTGGTTTTTTTTTTTTTTTTTTTTTTTTTGGAAATGGTGGTCTCCAAAATGCGGTCCAGGGGCCAGATGTGGCCCTTTACTTGCCTTCATCAGACCCTCGGGACACTATTCCTCTCCTTGATAGAAGGTTCTATTTCTTCTGCATCAGAGGAATAAGCAAAGGGCCAGTTTACTGTCCTTCAGACTTTAGGGGGCCGAGCTGTGGCTATTGGAAGTAGAAAATGTCCCGGCTTCAGTGGGATTAAACAATGCCCCATCCTTGGTGGAGGAAGAAATATTGCCCCAAAGGGCTAGATGAAGGCAAGCAAAGGGCCACAGTTTGGAGACCACTGTTCTACACCAACAATGGAGCATAAATCCTCAAACTGACACCAATGATGGGGCACTATTCCTCCCACTGATACCAATGATGGGGCCCTATTCCTCCCACTGATACCAATGATGGGGCCCTATTCCTCCCACTGATACCAATGATGGGGCACTATTCCTCCCACTGATACCAATGATGGGGCACTATTCCTCCCACTGATACCAATGATGGGGCACTATTCCTCCCACTGATACCAATGATGGGGCACTATTCCTCCCACTGATACCAATGATGGGGCACTATTCCTCCCACTGATACCAATGATGGGGCACTATTCCTCCCACTGATACCAATGATGGGGCACTATTCCTCCCACTGATACCAATGATGGGGCACTATTCCTCCCACTGATACCAATGATGGGGCACTATTCCTCCCACTGATACCAATGATGGGGCACTATTCCTCCCACTGACACCAATGATGGGGCACTATTCCTCCCACTGACACCAATGATGAAGCACTATTCCTTCCACTGATACCAGTGATGGCGCACTATTTTTGTCCACTGAAACCAATAATAGGGCACTATTTTGCCCACCTGCCACCCGGCTTACCCATGCAATCAGGGGGCTGGAGAATGAACCAGCTGCTGGCAGCAATTTACCATAGAGCTGGCCATGGACCAGATGCTCCCCAGGCCATTTCTATGACCCTTGGAGGCCAGAAGCCATGTCATGGTGTCACTTCTGGCCCCGGCAGATGTAAACACTGCCATTTTTTTTTTTTTTTTTTTTTTTTATGGAAAGCCTGAGATTGATTTTTATTTCCGGCTTTCCATTATAGAGGGGAGATGTGGGGGTCTTATAGACCACAGATCTCTCAATAAAGAGGACCTGTCATGCACTATTCCTATTACAAGAAATATTGCATTCCTTGTATTGGGAATAAAAGTAATAATAAAAAAAAAAAAAAAAAAAAAAAAAAAAGGGAAAGTGTAATAAAATATACAATAAATTTTTTTTTTTAAATTTTAAAGCGCCCCCATCCCCTTTTTTGCTCGCACGCAGAAGCAAACGCATGCACAGGTTATGCCCACATATATGTAAACAATATTTAAACCACACATGTGAGGTATCGCCGCGATCGTCAGAACGAGCGCAATAATTCTAGCAGCAGACTGGTAACCTGTAAACATTTTTAAAGCATCGCCAATGGAGATTTTTAAGTACTGTAGTTTGGCGCCAGTCCACGAGTTTGCGCAATTTTGAAGCATGACACGTTGGGTATCTATTTACTCGGCATAACATTATCTTTCACATTATACAAAAATATTGGGGTAAATATTGTTTTGCTTTTTCTTAAATCCATGAAAGTGTTTTTTTTTTTTTTTCCACAAAAAATTGCTTCGCAAATACCGCGTGACATTAACAATTGCAATGACCGCCATTTTATTCTCTAGGGCCTCTGCTATATATATATATATATATAACATTTTTTTTTGGGGGGGGGTTTGAAGTAATTTTTCTAGTAAAAAAAATATATTTTAAATGTCGGAGAGGAATGGCCCGCAATTGGCCAGGTATGAAAGTGGTTAAAGGTCGATTTTAATCTTTAATCTTTTTCCAAGCAATCCTTAAGCCCATGTTCACATTGGGCCGATTTGACATGCGATTTGACATGTTAAATCGCATGCCAAATTGGAGCCTATTGCCGGTAATGGCACCGTCCGAATCGATGCGGTGCAGACTTTTGCGCCGCCGCACCGATTCCCGAAAGTAGTTCCTGCGCTACTTTTTCTGACTTCGGGGGAGATTTCAATAGACGTCTGTCAAATCGTCCCCCGAAGTCGCACTGAAATGCCGGTTTGAAATCTGTTCAAACCCGCCCTCAGTGTGAATGAGGGCTAAGCCCCCAGTTTACAGCGGTGCGACTTCAGGTGCGTCATGCGATTTACAAATCGCACCTGAAGTCACATCTAGTGTATATCTATGGGTGTGATTTTTAAAGTAGAAAAATCGTTCCTGCACTATTTTTGCCCATTTTATTTGCAACTTGCATTGACAGCTGTGTATGAAATCGCACTGACCGGCGGCTTTGAAATCCTCATAGTAGCACGATTTTCAAAGTCGCATTCGGCGAGAAGGGGGGGCTCTCGAGAACTTAAACAACAAAAAAAAATGTAGCATGCTAGAAGGGTTCTGCAAACTCACTTAAAAAAAGTCGCTATGCTTTGTCGCTGGCGCACACTGGGTACAAATGAGTCGCATTGCCTGCACAAAAAAATAAAATAAAATCGCACAGTGTGTGGCCACCAATAACTTTTCCCGGTCCTACCAGAATTTGCTCCTGTCGCGTCGGCCATTGGCTGGAGCCGACCTGTCACTCAATGGGACTATTGTGACCAGGATGAGGAACTTTAACCCTCCGCCTGGCTTGTGGTGGCGGAATAGGAAGCAATCTGACCAATAGACAAACAAATACAACGAGGAGGAGATGGGCAAGATCCATTGGCTATCACAAAGACCCCTCCAGGCTCAGTCCTGGGACCACCCCCCTTCCCCCCCTAACAATACAAAGCACTCACAGGCAGGGAGGCCTTTGTGTCCCTATCTGAGAACAGAGGGACCTCAGCAGGGGAAGAGGCAATATGTGTGTGTGTGTGGGGGGGGGAGCAGGCGGTGCCTCTGCCAGTAACCGCTGCAGTGCTGAACTCCCTGGCATTGAATAAGAACTGCATTACCATCTCACAATGCAATCACAGGGGCAGCAGATGCATTTACAATCATTTATAAATATTAAAAAAAAAAAAATTTAAAGGGGAGATCCTTTTTCTACTACTCACTGTGTCAGCTCTGCTAATCCACAACAGTCCATAAGCCTCAGAAGTGAATGCACAGCTCAGCAGTTGCACCATCCAGCCCTCCCAGCAGATTTCCCAACGTGTGACTCTGTGCCAGAGAGAGCAGACACATAAAGAGCTGCAGCACAATGCAGACCACGCCCCCCTCTCAGTCCCCGGGCAGGCCACGCCTCCCCTCTCCAGTCTGCGCAGACTGGGCTCAGGCAGATAAATGGCTTTACCTGTGACAATGGTCAGGAGGGCAGCAGACAGGAGGGACCCAGGGGGGTCATTGTATAGGATGTAGAGGGTACATTGTTGCATTGTAGGAAGTCTAGATAACATTTTAAAATGCTGCCTCTGATTGGATTACATTGCATTTAGGGGCTATGAATAATAGATCTGGCTGGGTTATTGGCGATCTTATCTCTGTGTTGGTGAATTTATATGTAAACCAATCACTAAGATCTCACATGACCTGCTACAGTCAATAAAATCCTTATAAATATGCAACTTATTAACTAGTTCAGCTCTAGAGCAAGTTTTGTTCCAGTAAAAATCTTCAATAAAACGACCTAAACCCCCAGAATATAACCCATTTCCTGAAAGCAGAGGCCCTGTAGAATAAAATGATGGTGGTTGCACGTGTTTATGTCAAAAATATAAAATTAATTTTATTGCAAACACACACAATATACTTTTTTTTTTTTTTTTATATATATATTATATTCTATAAAAGGTGAGGTTGCGTCGAGGAAATAGATACCAAAGTCTTTAAAGTTGCATGCTCCCGTGATATCGCAAAAACTTCCTTAACCCCCAGACAGGGGCGTTGATAGGTCTACAAAAGATTTGGGGCTAGAGTCCATAGCAGCGAAGTAAAGAAAGTCATACGCTTGGTGAGCATACACATGTATATATTGTATGTGTGTGTGTTTACATATATAATTCGTTACATATCTGAGTGCGGATTCCCCCTTACATCAGGGTCCCCAGAGCGCCCCCCCTTACATCAGGGTCCCCAGAGCGCCCCCCTTACATCAGGGTCCCCAGAGCGCCCCCCCTTACATCAGGGTCCCCAGAGCGCCCCCCCTTACATCAGGGTCCCCAGAGCGCCCCCCCTTACATCAGGGTCCCCAGAGCGCCCCCCCTTACATCAGGGTCCCCAGAGCGCCCCCCCTTACATCAGGGTCCCCAGAGCGCCCCCCCTTACATCAGGGTCCCCAGAGCGCCCCCCCTCACTTCAGGGCCCCTAGGGAGCCCCCCTCACTTCAGGGCCCCTAGGGAGCACCCCATACATCAGGGTCCCCAGAGAGCCCCCCCCCCCATACATCAGGGTCCCCAGAGAGCCCCCCCATACATCAGGGTCCCCAGAGAGCCCCCCCCATACATCAGGGTCCCCAGAGAGCCCCCCCATACATCAGGGTCCCCAGAGAGCCCCCCCCATACATCAGGGTCCCCAGAGAGCCCCCCCCATACATCAGGGTCCCCAGAGAGCCCCCCCCATACATCAGGGTCCCCAGAGAGGCCCCCCCATACATCAGGGTCCCCAGAGAGGCCCCCCCCATACATCAGGGTCCCCAGAGAGGCCCCCCATACATCAGGGTCCCCAGAGAGGCCCCCCCATACATCAGGGTCCCCAGAGAGGCCCCCCCATACATCAGGGTCCCCAGAGAGGCCCCCCCATACATCAGGGTCCCCAGAGAGGCCCCCCCCATACATCAGGGTCCCCAGAGAGGCCCCCCCCATACATCAGGGTCCCCAGAGAGGCCCCCCCATACATCAGGGTCCCCAGAGAGGCCCCCCATACATCAGGGTCCCCAGAGAGCCCCCCCATACATCAAGGTCCCCAGAGAGCATCCCCTTACATCAGGGTCCCCAGAGAGCATCCCCTTACATATGGGGAGGGTGAGAAAGAGAGGGGGGTGAGGGTGGGTGAGAGAGAGAGAGAGACCCCCTAGCTCTGCCTGCAGTCCCTACTGTCCCAGCCCCTGACTGTGTGATCCACCTGCCTCCTGCCCATCCTCAGTCTGTTTTCTTCCTGTCCCATGACAGTCACAGCTAGGAGAGGATGTTGGAGAAGGAGTGCAGGCTCTGGGAGGCACCGGGGATGCTGCTCAGGGTGGCGGTGAGGTCTCATACTCTCTCTCTCACTCCCTCCTGGGCTCTTCCCTGTTGCCCAGGCCTCCTCCTCCCTGTTTGATGCTGCTGCCCTGCACCCAACCACCAATGGATCAGCGGAAGGATGCTCCACCCAGGGCCATGTTAAGGGGGCTGGGCTCAACTCTTTAGGCTTATGGGCACTAGCGCAGAGGAGGAAGAAGTGGAATTCCCCTCTGCTTTAAATGCTGGGCAGGCAGGGAGTTTGAGCCATGATGTCACTGGTTGCTAGACGCTAGGAGGCTCTAGCAACCAGTGGCCAAGAGTAGAATCAAGTGGAGGCGGGGCAGAGCCGGAGCCAACGCTACCATGGCTCAGTCCACCCCTTTCCCATGCATTCCGGACTGCTCCCAGTGTTTACTTCCGGGACACTGTATTCTCCCGAAATGAAGGTGCCACACCTGCTAATTGAGGGACTGCACCCACCCGGTAAGAGACTCGGGGGGTGTGGGCCCCAGACTCGGCGATATAGCCCCAAATGCCACCCCCTAGCGGTGCCACTGCCCCCAGAACATAACATATTTCCTGAAAGCAGAGGCCCTGTAGAATAAAAAGATGTTGCAAATTTTACTTTCGCATATTTGCGTAAACTGCTTATTAAATGCAAAAAATATTTTTAAAAGAATTTTAGTGCAAATGCACACAATATGATAGCCATTTATTTTATTTTCTGAAATATAAAAGATGAGGTGGGGGGAATACTCGACCCTAAGGCCCCTTTCACACGAGGCGGACTCCGTTTCTACGGAGCCCGCCTCGGTCCGCCGGCTCAGCGGGAGATCTGTCCGTTGATCTCCGCTGAGCCGGCGGATGACAGGTCCCTCTCTGCTCACTGAGCGGGGGAGGGGCTTGTCAGGCGCCGCTGCCGCCTATGGAGGGATCGGACGAAAACGGACAGCGTGTCCGTTTTCGTCAGATCTCACCCGATCCGCTCCACCAGCGACGGACCTGGACGTAGAGCCATCCGTCTGCTTTTAGCGGATCGGACGGGGTCCGATGTCAGCGGACATGTCTCCGCTGACATCCGACGCTCCATAGGCTAACATGGATCGCCCGTTCAGGTCCGCCGTCAAAACTGACAGGCGGACCTGAACGGTCCGATCGTGTGAAAGGGGCCTAAGGCGGACCTCTACTCCTAGAGATGAACGTACACACTGCATTGCAATACACCCAGTGGAGCCCCAGCATTGGTGTCAGTGGGAGCAATAGTGCCCCAGCATCGGTGTCAATAGGAGGAATGGTGCAGCATTGTTGGTATCAGGGCAAGGAATAGTGCCCATCACTGTTTTCCGTGGGAGCAATTGTGCCCCATCATTGGTATCAGTGAGAGGAATAGTGCCCCATCATTGGTATCAGTGAGAGGAATAGTGCCCCATCATTGGTATCAGTGAGAGGAATAGTGCCCCATCATTGGTATCAGTGGCAGGAATAGTGCCCCATTATTGGTGTGACTGGGAGAAACAGTGCCCCCAGCAATGGTGTCAGTGGGAGGAATAGTGCCCCATCATTAGTATCAGTGAGAGAAATGGGGCCCCCAGCATTGGTGTCAGTGGGAGGAATAGTGCCCCATCATTGGTATCAGTGAGAGAAACGGTGCCCCCAGCCTTGGTGTCAGTGGGAGGAGCAGTGCCCCCAGCCTTGGTGTCAGCGGGAGGAGCAGTGCCCCCAGCCTTGATGTCAGTGGGAGGAGCAGTGCCCCCAGCCTTGGCGTCGGTGGGAGGAGCAGTGCCCCCAGCCTTGGCGTCGGTGGGAGGAGCAGTGCCCCCAGCCTTGGCGTCGGTGGGAGGAGCAGTGCCCCCAGCCTTGGCGTCGGTTCTGAGGAGCAGTGCCCCCAGCCTTGGCGTCGGTTCTGAGGAGCAGTGCCCCCAGCCTTGGCGTCGGTTCTGAGGAGCAGTGCCCCCAGCCTTGGCGTCGGTTCTGAGGAGCAGTGCCCCCAGCCTTGGCGTCGGTTCTGAGGAGCAGTGCCCCCAGCCTTGGCGTCAGGGGGAAGACCACTGATCTAGAGTGTTTTACTGCCCTAAATATATCACCCGACCTCAACATTATTGAAGTTGTTTTGAAATGTCGAAAGAAAGTAGGGATGAAGACAAGTACTGTACTTGTATGGGTTTGGCCAATCCCCGTAACTGGGGCTATGTCCTTTGCTTAATCTGCATTCTGTGCTACAATGTATCCTTATTGCCCATCTCAGAGTTGGGATGTATGAACTCAGCTGCAGCAGTTGATATATGAATGGTTTTCCCCATATGGTTTCCTTGTTTATCTAATGCATGAAATAAGGAAGTCCAAAGCTTAAGAGTAGAGATATCGGTGGCCAGCGGTAGAATAATGTTCCATGTTGTCCATAATGGATAATCTCACATAGTCACTCAAGAAGAACTTCTCCCATTAAGCCAGCTGCTCAGCGTAAGGACTTCCTCATTGTGCTGAACTTGTGGCCGCTGGTGTGCGCTGCCAGGCACCAAGCCGATGTGTTTCAATGTAGTTGCGATGCATTGGATCACTCATGTTGACACGGCCAATTAAATTCAATAGACTGTCTAACATACACAAACAAGTTGCATGCAGTCTAACACACTGCAATGTACGCTAATGTGTCGCCATGCATTGTGCTGCACTGTAGGTATGTTGTGTGACGGTCCATTGGACCAGTGCTGCACATCGGTGTGAAGGGTCCCTAGTAGAGTTGGGCTGAACACCCTCTGGTTTCTTTCGTGCCAGAACGCTCGAACATCACAAACGTTTGGATCCAAACCCCTTTGAAGTCTATAGGCCCCGAATGTGAAAAATCAAAAGTCCCTATTTTGAAAGCTTATATGCATGTTATTGGCCATAAAAAGGGTATCGGAGTCCGGGTACTGCCCTGGGAGATATGTACCAATGCAAAAAATGTTTTTACAAAAGATCGTTTTTACAGGAGCAGTGATTTTATTTATTCTTAAAGTGAAACAATAAAAATTAAAAATTCCTTTAAATATAGTTCCTGGAGGGTCCCCTTAGTCTGCCTGTAAAGTGTCGTATCTGTACCATGTATAGAACCTGCTGCAGCAAAACTGACATTTAAATTGCCAACAATACAAAAATGGAAAAAAAAATGACTTGGGGGTCCCCCCTAATCCATACCAGGCCCTTGGGGTCTAGTGTGGATTTTAAACCAAAACCAACAACAAAATGTAAAAATAATTAAAGGGGGGCCCAAAATCCATACCAGATCCTTATCCGATCATGCAAGAGCGAGCCCTCCCCCTCTCCTGAACCATACCAGGCCACATGTCCTCAACATGGGGGGGGATGCTTTGGGTGCGGGGAGGCTCTGCCCCCTCCCAACTCAAAGTACCTAGTGGTGGATCTATCAGGATCTCAGCAGTCACCCTGGCATTCTGCTACTGTATGTTTCATGTGGACAGATTTTACCTTCTTTAGCCCCCAGACTGGATGATATTCGTGTCCCATCTATGATGATGATGTGATAGAGTTCCCGTGATGAAGTTAAAAAAAAAAATACTTTTGACTTTTCCTTTTTTCACTTTAGTTGCAGTGTGTTCTGCTGAATTCCCCCCGCACACGCGCGCTCTCTATCGCGCTCCATATTTGTGGTCAGGCGCGGAGCGATCATGCCTTCCTCATCCGATGTCACACTTGGTGTGTGACTGCTGTGTGTTGGCAGGGGATAGGACTTGGAACACGGACAGTTTGATATTGCGAAACCCAATCACAGCCACAGAATGACAACATGTGGGAAATCATGCCACATTGATACATTGTATTCACCTGACACTCCAAGTGTATGAGAAACATTGTGACATGGTGACGGAATGGGGGCTATCGAGGGGTCCATCCGGACAAAACCGATATTTCCAAAGTTTGGTGAATGCCGGATAATTAACGACCGCCCAACCCCCATCCTTGGACCGTCCATTTCAACTAAAAGCTTTCCAAAAGGTTACATTCTTTAGGCATTTTGTTTTCAAACCACATTTTTTTCTGGTTAGATCCTACCTTTCCTAGTTCCCTCCTCCTCCCTCATCAACATAATTACATTTTTTTTAAATAAAATCTTTCAGTTTTTTCATTACATTACTTTTTTTTTTTATACCCAGTGATGTCATCCCTCTGCCTCTCTATGCAATGTAGGCAGATCATGGCTGGTGGGAGGAGCCAGCAGGGGCAGTACACAGCTTCCTGAAAACATCCCAACACCCGGCCTCAGGACTCCTCCCCAGAGCCCTCAGTCCTGATGCAAGCAGTGGGCTGGCTGTTGGGAGGAGTTATGCAAATTTTAAAAAAATGCCCTGATGGGTGGGGGGTCATTCTAGGGGAGTGGGCGTTCCTAGGCAGGTAGTATTTGCATAGGTAACACCCACATGTGATGCTGACCCTCGATTGAATGCACTGAAATCCAATGAATGAAAGAGGCGGGGACAGGGACAGTCGGGCTGGGAAGGAAAGTGCTGGATGATTCTGGACGTCTTCCGGCCAGGAAATGAAGCTGCGCTCTATCTGACTGGCTACAGCTTCTATTTCACATTGTGACAGGGTCACAGTGTGCAGTAAAATCGGACAGAGCCATTTAAGTAAATAAATATTTCTTATTTATATGTATATAATATTTACATTATATTAAATTATCTATAAATCTAAACACATTTTTAAAAATATATATTATAATAGTAAATAATATTTTATATATACCCTTTCATGACTAAGCCTATTTTTGACATTTTGGTCTTTAGTTAAAATCCGGATTTTTTGCTAGAAAATTACTAGAATCTAGAGAATAAAATGGAGATTGTTGCAATATTTTATGTCACACGGTATTTGTGCAGCGGTGTTTTAAATGCAACTTTTTGGGGAAAAGGGACACTTTCATGAATTAAAAAAAAAACGAAACAGTAAAGTTAGCCCAATTTTTTTGTATAATGTGAAAGATGATGTTACGCCGAGTAAATAGATATCAAACATGTCGCGCTTTATAATTGCACGCACTCATGGAATGGTGACAAACTACGGTACCTAAAAATCTCCATAGGCGACGCTTGAAATTTTTTTTACAGTTACCAGGTTAGAGTTACAGAGGAGGTCTAGTGCTAGAATTATTGCTCTCGCTCTGACGATCACGGCGATACCTCACATGTGTGATTTGAAGACCATTTACATACGCGGGCGCGACATCCGTGTGCGTTTTCTTTGCTGCGCGAGCTTGCGGAGGCAGGAGCGCTTTAAATTTTTTTTTTTTTCTTATTTATTTTATTTATTTTTATATTAATAAATTGTGTTTAAAGAAAAAAAAAATTTTTTTGATCACTTTTATTGCTGTCACAAGGAATGTAAACATCCCACAAGATGTATCAGACAAACACAGAACAAGCACATGTTTCGCAGGCGATAGCATGTCAACTGCTTCACCTGTGTTTGTCTGATACACTTGTGATAATAAAGGTATATCAAGCAAGCTTTTTGGAAATTCAGAGTGCGACCAATTCTTTATTTGACTCGGTGTTACAAGATCTCAAGTGTGAATGGGGAGCAGGTGTGTTAAATTTGGTGTTATCGCTCTCACTCTCTCATACTGGTCACTGGAAGTTCAACATGGCACCTCATGGCAAAGAACCCTCTGAGGATCTAAAAAAAAGAATTATTGCTCTACATAAAGATGGCCTAAGCTATAAGAAGATTGCCCAGACCCTGAAACTGATCTGCAGCACGGTGGCCAAGACCATACAGCAGTATAACAGGACAGGTTCCACTCAGAACAGGCCTCGCCATGGTCCACCAAAGAAGTTGAGGTCACGTGCTCAGCCTCATATCCAGAGGTTGTCTTTGGGAAATAGACGTATGAGTGCTGCCAGTATTGCTGCAGAGGTTGTAGGGGTGGGGGGTCAGCCTGTCAGTGCTCATACCATACGCCGCACACTGCATCAAATTGGTCTGCATGACTGTCGTCCCAGAAGGAAGCCTCTTCTAAAGATGATGCACAAGAAAGTCTGCAAACAGTTTGCTGAAGACAAGCAGACTAAGGACATGGATTACTGGAACCATGTCCTGTGGTCTGGTGAGACCAAGAAAAACATATTTGGTTCAGATGGTGACAAGCGTGTGTGGGGGCAACCAGGTGAGGAGTACAAAGACAAGTGTGTCTTGTCTACAGACAAGCATGGTGGTGGGAGTGTCATGGTCTGGGGCTGCATGAGTGCTGCCGGCACTGGGGAGCTACAGATCATTGAGGGAACCATGAATGCCAACATGTACTGTGACATACTGAAGCAGAGCATGATCCCCTCCCTTCAGAGACTGGGCCGCAGGGCAGTATTCCAACATAACGATCCCAAACACACCTCCAAGATGATCACTGCCTTGCTAAAGAAGCTGAGGGTAAAGGTGATGGACTGGCCAACCATGTCTCCAGACCTAAACCCTATTGATCATCTGTGGGACATCCTCAAACGGAACTCTAACATCCACCAGCTCTGTGATGTCATCATGGAGGAGTAGAAGAGGTCTCCAGTGACAACCTGTGAAGCTCTGGTGATCTCCATGCCCAAGAGGGTTAAGGCAGTGCTGGAAAATAATGGGGGCCACACAAAATATTGACACTTTGGGCCAATTTTTGACATTTTCACTTAGGGGTGTACTGACTTTTGTTGCCAGCGGTTTAGACATTAATGGCTGTGTGTTGAGTTATTTTGAGGGGACAGCAAATGTACACTGTTATACAAGCTGTACACTCACTACTTTACATTGTAGCAAAGTGTCATTTCTTCAGTGTTGTCACATGAAAAGATAGAAGAAAATATTTACCAAAATGTGAGGGGTGTACTTACCTTTGTGAGCTACTGTGTATACACACACACACAGACACACTGTGTGTATAACTTTTTTTTTTATACATCTTATTTAATTATTTTTTTTTAACACTTTAAAAAAAATATATTATATTATAACAATTATATTTATTTAAAAAAATAAATACATATATATAATAGAATATAATTTATAATTTTTATTTTTTTATATATATTATTATTATTTATTTTTTTAAATATTTTTCCTCCTTCACCTATCGCTAATTGTCTTTAATCCCCAGATGAATGAAATGAATGGTGACAGTTTCCTCCCCGGAGTCCTGTACGGGATAATTATTTCATATATGTTTTATTTAATGATTTATTGGGAACCGGTTGGGTTGATGAGCTGTGATTCCTCCTTTCATCCCTCCGGCAGGAACGCCAGGGCCCGGGGCCTGTTATCATTATCCCTGACTGTTTACAGGTGACACCCCGAGTAATTGATTCATTTGGTGACACGCCTGACTTTTAACAGTTTTTATTAGAGTTTAAGGATTTCTTTCCTGATACCAAATCCGTCAGTACCCAATCAGGTTCTTCCTTCTCTTTTCTGGC
Source organism: Aquarana catesbeiana (assembly GCF_042186555.1). Lineage (NCBI taxonomy): Eukaryota > Metazoa > Chordata > Amphibia > Anura > Ranidae > Aquarana > Aquarana catesbeiana. Next base: position 231,095,474 of record NC_133335.1, on the reverse strand, counting down.
CTGCCTTAGAAACTATGAAAGGTGAGAGCTGACGTGAGCTTGCATTGTAAGGGGGAATCCTGGAGACTCCAATGTAAAGGGGAGCTCTGAAGACACAGATTTAAGAGGGAACGCTGGGAACTCTGATATGGGGTGGAGGACTCTAGTGACCACAGACCATCTTCCACAGAGTGAATACACTAAGGGGGGTTACTGATCTAAGGGGAAACCTTAGTGTATTCACTCACCCCTTACATCGGTGACCCTCCCCACAGACTTTGTGTCTCCTGGCTAGAACTGCCGCTGACCACCTCCATTGCTCACTTGGGTGCAGGGCATCAGACACGGTCCTCCCAGCTCCTCTATCACAACCTCTTCTCCCCTGCAGACCACCAGTCCTCCAGTTACAGTCCCAGTGAAGCCTACGCTCCGAATTCCCGGCTCCCCCCTTCAGTCCTGTAATTAATATAAGGTGCCAAGCGGCGCCATGACATCACTGCGAGCCCGCCCACGCCCTGCCGGCCTGCAGTCATATTACTTACGGGCAGCTGCTACCCGTAACGGACATTTACGGGCAGTTTGTGAATCGGAAGACAAGGACAATGTTGTCACTCTATAACAGGAAGTGCATGAACAAGGACTTTCATGGCAGGACCGGCAGAAGTTATTTTTCTGAAAGCTGCAGATTAAAAATGATTGAAAATGACTTTTGAAAAGGCAATTTCAACTTATCTCTTGGGTTGTAAGCTCCAACGAGCCGGGCCCTCTGATTCCTCCTGTATTGAATTGTATCGTAAGTGTATTGTCTGCCCTCATGTTGTAAAGCGCTGCGCAAACTGTTGGCGCTATAGAAATCATGCATAATAATAATGATGTGCGATTTTAGTGATAGGATTTACATATATTACAGGTAAAGGATTCCCAGAGCACCGTGACGTCTGCTTGGCCTCAGAGGGACACACCAGGGTGGGTTATCTGGTTAACGACAGTTAAAGCAGGCACCTTGGGCACACCTCCCAACTTTTTGAAATGGGAATGAGGGACACCACTTAGCAAAAGTATGTAGGCATAGGACACACCTCCTGCCACACCCCCTTAACCCCTTGCTGACCGGCTCACGCCGATATACGTCAGCATAAGGGCACGTACAGGCATATTAACGTACCTGTACGTTGCCCTTTTAAGAGGCGGCATTGTGGGAGCACGTGCCCACCGCGAGCTCCGTGACTGTGATCGCGGGTCCCGTGGACTCGATGTCCGCAGGAATACCCGTGATCGTCTCACGGAGAGGAAGAACGGGGAAATGCTGATGTAAACAAGGCATTTCCTAATTCTGCCTAGTGACAGGACACTGATCACAGCCTCCCTGTGATCGGGAGCAGTGGTCAGTGTCGTGTCACACATAGCCCCCCCCCCACAGTTAGAATCAATCCCTAGGACACACTTAACCCCTGCATCGCCCCCTAGTGGTTAACCCCTTTACTGCCAGTCACATTTACACAGTAATTGGTGCATTTTTAATCGTACTGATCGCTGTATAAATGTGAATGGTGCCAAAAGTGTCTGATCTGTCCGCTGTAATGTCGCTGTCACGATATAAATCGCAGATCGCCGCCATTTTTTTACCAAAAATATGTAGAAGAATACGTATCGACCTAAACTGAGGGAAAAAAATGTTTTTTTATATATTTTTTGGGGGGATATTTATTACAGCAAAAAGTTAAAAACATTGTTTTTTTTTTTTTTTTTTTTCAAAATTGATTGGCCATATATGAACAAAGTCATCACGCTGTCCATACTGTACTCTTCTCAGTTTGGTTGCCCAGTCACTGTAAGCTTGGTTTCTGGATCTTTTTTCTATGTACTATCGGCTATTTTTAATGATAAAACCAATAAACAAAATGAAAAGGAAAATCCTTGAAAGTGCCTCCACATCCGACTCTTCCTGACCCCAAACTCCAGTTGGCGGGAGCGCCTATTTGGGGCCTGGCGTCTTGTTTTGTTGCCATGGCAGAGTTTTGGACAATATAAGCCAATGAGATCATCCCATTTATTGTATTGAGGGGAGAGAAGGCTCCGGAGTGTTTTTTTTTTTTTCCCAATGACCCGTTGGATTCATTATTAACTCCTTCTGGTCTACACAGATCATCTGCTCTTCGTCACCATTGGGGATTTATCTGGCTGCTTTTCCCCATTTTCATCTAATTTGTTGCTCCATCTTCTGCCTTGTGACGGACCAATTATACATAGCTGTAGCTGCCCAGAAATTGTGGACGACTCAGGATTTGTATGCTCACATCTTAAAGGGTTAGTCCACCCAAAGAGGGTTTTTTTTTCTTTATAGATGAAGCCTGGTGGGCTTAGTCAGCCTCTTGGCTTAAAATGTGTTATAGATCCTACAACAGCCAGATTCCCAATTCTGTTCCTGCCCGCCTGGGAGTTTTGTGTATATCCCATGTTCCCCCTATTACAGACCTGGGAACTCGGCACAGGGATTGGGGGAACCACTCATAATGGGCACAGCAGGTGTACAGACCCGGATACTTGGCACAGGGATGGTGGGAACTCCTCATAATGGGCATGGCAGGTGAATAGACCTGGGAACTCAGCACAGGGATGATGGGAGCCCCTTATAACGGGCACAGCAGGTGTACAGACCCGGGAACTTGGCACAGGGATGGTGGGAACTCCTCATAATGGGCATGGCAGGTGAATAGACCTGGGAACTCAGCACAGGGATGATGGGAGCCCCTTATAACGGGCACAGCAGGTGTACAGACCCGGGAACTTGGCACAGGGATGGTGGGAACTCCTCATAATGGGCATGGCAGGTGAATAGACCTGGGAACTCAGCACAGAGATGATGGGAGCCCCTTATAACGGGCACAGCAGGTGTACAGACCCAGGAACTCGGCACAGGGATGGTGGCAACCCATCATAATGGGCATAGCAGGTGAATAGACTCAGGAACTCGGCACAGGGGTGGTGAGAACCCCTCCTAGTGAGACAGTAGATGTACAGACCCGGAAACTCAGCACAGGGATGGTGGGAACCCCTCATAATGGGCACAGTAGGCGTACAGACCCGGAAACTTGGCACAGGGATTGTGGGAACCCCTCATAATGGGCATGGCAGGTGTACAGACCCGGGAACTCGGCACAGGGATGGTGGGAATCCCTCATAATGGGCACAGCGGATGTTCAGACCTGGGAACTCAGCACAGGGATGGTGAGAACCCCTCATAATAGGCACAGCGGATGTTCAGACCTGGGAACTCAGCGCATAGATGGTGAGAATCCCTCATAATGGGCAGATCTCACCAATTTTTAATGGTTTATCATCAGTGGATTAACACTTCATCACCTACCTAACACTTGACATATCAGGTTTGGGTGAACTAAACCTTTCAAGTGATTAAGATTGGCTGATTATACTCAAAAGTAGAAAAACAAAATTCACATTTCTATGGACAATTATTTTTTTTATTTTTAATGAACAAGCATGGACTCAGTTTTGACATAATCTTCTGGGGGGGTCTCGAGGTCACATTATCACCCTTATGTGAGTTACAAAAAAGGGGATCAGCTGAGGGGATCATGACTGTAAGTAGGTTTGCTCCTACATAATTTGGGGGTGGAAGTACCACCCAGAATGCGGGCGTGATTTGACCGGGACCACCCGAATTTAAGCAAGGCCCAGAAGATGGGCGTATGAAACGTGGGCCATGTGTGGGGTTTTACAGGTTTTCGAGGACAGGGATCGAATTTGTTGGCAAGTGTGTAACTATCTTCAACAAACTTGAGTATATGCAAATCAATTTGTGCTAATATACATATATGCAAATTAGAAAACTAACTTTCAAAGGCGCTTGAAGTTGGCTGAAGTCTTTGCATATGCTTGCTGTAAAAAGTTCCCCTAAGCTATCCGCCCCCTTTAAAAAAAAAAATCCTCGCCCTCAGGTCTGCTGCCCCTGGTCTTGGGCAGACAGTCAATGGCTGTGCCTGAACAATGGTCCAACCTCCCCCCCCCGGTACTGCCCAAACCTCACAATATGGTTTTTGGGTAGAGTTGACCTTTAACTTTTTTTTTTTTTTTTTTCAACATTCACAGATCTTCAGCTTTATGTTTTGGAATTTGTAGAATGTGTAGGAAGATTACTAATTGCTTAACAGATGGAACCCGCACATCATTCTGAATATCAACAACTGATATATCAATCTAAAAATTTTTGTTTTGCTCAGAGCTGACTCAAAGGCGCGGCGGGACACATTTTCACTATGGAAAAAAAAGTTAGGATTCATCACCCCGTGGCTGGGAGAGACGAGAAAACCGAAGAACACACACACAGGCGAGTGCTGCTTTATCTTCAACGCTTTTTATTATAAAAAAAAAAAAAAAAAAAAAGAATGTTTTCCACATTTTATAACTCAATGTGTTGACAGATACAAGAAATTTAATTAAAAGGGGAAAAAAAAAACGCATATAATTAATTTACCCAGTGACTGATTTGTGATACGTTTCTTACAAAGTAGGGTACATTATAAAAAATGGTGCAAAGTGTTTTTGTTGCTTGGGACCAGCAATCAGAAGCCACCTGCTTTTTATTTTGGCGATGTAGACACTTTGGGATGTATTTATATAACATTAGGAGAGCTGTTCGTCCTGTAAAACAGAATGTGCTTTTGTTTGAATGGGGACAAAAACAAATGTTATTTTCTCTCCAGGTCGAAGGGTATTCATTCCCACAGAGTGGAATGAATCAGGAAAAATACTGCATTATGGCCACTAGATGGAGCTGACGATGAGAATAGTAAATGTTATTCATTTCCTATGAGCATCACTACATCTAGTGGCCATAATGTTATTTTCCTGATCCCTCTCCCTCTCCCTCTCTCTCTCATACATCCCTGTATGTTTTGTGCTCATTGCATTCTAATTATCCCCATTGCATGTGAAGTGCATTTGGCGTCTTTTATTCTTGCCTTTTAAAAGAGTGATCAATTTTTAGGAAGTATCAATAAGCTTGAAGACAGGGGGCAATGCTGTCACTGGTGGGTGTCCACTTTTTAATCGTCACCCATCTGGATCACTTTAAAGGACACTGTACTAAATTAAGTTGGAGGTTGCTGGCCTTTCCTTATAAATGTGCTGGTGTCCCCGGTGTTATACTGATCCAATGGCTTCAACACTGCCTCGAAACAAGTATGCTTGTTCCAGGTAAGTGCGTATTACAGCCATACGCTTGGGCCTGAGTAAGGCAACTAGCATTTTTAGAAAGGGGTCTGTAATGGCACAATAGGTAGTCCTCTCAGCATAGGTTTCCTTTAAAGGGACGTAGACCCAACACGGCTCCCACTCTGAAGAAAACAGGACCATGTCTCTTTAGTTTAACCCCCCCCCTGTGGTAGGCTCTTCTTGGTTCCAGGCCTCACACCAAACTAATACAGTAAAGTCCACCTCATTTTGCAAATAAGAACTGATTTATTGTATTGACCAAAGCAGGCATTCTCAACCTTGGTTCTGTGTAAGGGACATTCTTCCTTCTGACCACCAATGTAAGGAGTATTCTTCTCACTGACCACCAATGTAAGGAACATTCTTCCCACTGATCACCAATGTAAGGAACATTCTTCCCACTGATCACCAATGTAAGGAACATTCTTCTCCCTGATCACCAATGTAAGGAACATTCTTCTCACTGATCACCAATGTAAGGAACATTCTTCTCACTGACCACCAATGTAAGGAACATTCTTCCCACTGATCACCAATGTAAGGAACATTCTTCCCACTGATCACCAATGTAAGGAACATTCTTCTCCCTGATCACCAATGTAAGGAACATTCTTCTCACTGATCACCAATATAAGGGGCATTCTTCTCACTGACCACCAATGTAAGGAGTATTCTTCTCACTGACCACCAATGTAAGGAACATTCTTCCCACTGATCACCAATGTAAGGAACATTCTTCCCACTGATCACCAATGTAAGGAACATTCTTCTCCCTGATCACCAATGTAAGGAACATTCTTCCCACTGATCACCAATGTAAGGAACATTCTTCCCACTGATCACCAATGTAAGGAACATTCTTCTCACTGATCACCAATGTAAGGAACATTCTTCTCACTGATCATCAATGTAAGGAACATTCTTCCCACTGATCACCAATGTAAGGGACATTCTTCCCACTGACCACCAATGTAAGGAACATTCTTCCCACTGATCACCAATGTAAGGAACATTCTTCCCACTGATCACCAATGTAAGGAACATTCTTCTCCCTGATCACCAATGTAAGGAACATTCTTCTCACTGATCACCAATGTAAGGAACATTCTTCCCACTGATCACCAATGTAAGGGACATTCTTCTCACTGATCACCAATGTAAGGAACATTCTTCTCCCTGATCACCAATGTAAGGAACATTCTTCTCCCTGATCACCAATGTAAGGAACATTCTTCCCACTGATCACCAATGTAAGGAACATTCTTCCCACTGATCACCAATGTAAGGAACATTCTTCCCACTGATCACCAATGTAAGGGACATTCTTCCCACTGATCACCAATGTAAGGAACATTCTTCCCACTGATCACCAATGTAAGGGACATTCTTCCCACTGATCACCAATGTAAGGAACATTCTTCCCACTGATCACCAATGTAAGGAACATTCTTCTCCCTGATCACCAATGTAAGGAACATTCTTCCCACTGATCACCAATGTAAGGAACATTCTTCCCACTGATCACCAATGTAAGGGACATTCTTCCCACTGATCACCAATGTAAGGAACATTCTTCCCACTGATCACCAATGTAAGGAACATTCTTCCCACTGATCACCAATGTAAGGAACATTCTTCCCACTGATCACCAATGTAAGGAACATTCTTCCCACTGATCACCAATGTAAGGAACATTCTTCTCCCTGATCACCAATGTAAGGAACATTCTTCCCACTGATCACCAATGTAAGGAACATTCTTCCCACTGATCACCAATGTAAGGGACATTCTTCCCACTGATCACCAATGTAAGGAACATTCTTCCCACTGATCACCAATGTAAGGAACATTCTTCCCACTGATCACCAATGTAAGGAACATTCTTCCCACTGATCACCAATGTAAGGAACATTCTTCCTTCTGATCACCGATGTAAGGAACATTCTTCCCACTGATCACCGATGTAAGGAACATTCTTCCCTCTCATCACCGATGTAAGGAGCATTCTTCCCTCTGATCACCAATGTAAGGAGCATTCTTCTCACTGATCACCAATGTAAGGAGCATTCTTCTCACTGATCACCAATGTAAGGAACATTCTTCCCACTGATCACCAATGTAAGGAACATTCTTCTCACTGATCACCAATGTAAGGAACATTCTTCCCACTGACCACCAATGTAAGGAACATTCTTCCCACTGACCACCAATGTAAGGTACATTCTTCCCTCTGATCACCAATGTGATGTAGCCCATTTCCCACTGACTGACCATGAAGGGGGTTCTTCTCTTACTGACGACCAACATAAGGAGCATTGTTATATTACCCCTGACTTTCAGTCTCCACGCACACTAGTGTTTTTTTTAAGCTAAAAACACTGGTAACCGCTTTTTATAGTCGTGTTTTTGTAGCAGTTTAGGAGTGTTGGAGTTTTATTAGCGTTTTTGCAGTTCCTTAAAAAAAAACAAAAAAAAAACACTAATTGGTGTTTAGAAGCGTTCCTGCTGTAAAAACTCTCCCAGAAATGCTCTTTTTCTCTGCTCCTAGACACTAGGGTTATGGTTGAAAAAAAAACCCACTACTAGCCTAATGTAGTTTGCACATAGGATAATATTATTTAGCTTGTAGGAGCAAAAAATATATAAATTCTAGTGTGCATGGAGCCTCGGCGTTAAGGGGTCCCTTCTCTTCTTGACCACCAGAATAGGGGGGGGGGGGGGGGGACTTTTCTGACCACCGGTGTGAGGGGACATTTGATTTTTCGCTGTCTTTCTTTTCTGTTCATTGTTTGATTTTAGTATTATAATATTACATTCGTACTCCACATTCCTTATTGTTTTATTCTTAAACCTCAACTTTCTGTTCATGCAAATTGTACCAGGAGCTGTAGATACTGTATAGTAATTATTAGCAGGGGCTTCCCTGCGACCTGAAGGTTATCTTAAGGTTTCCTTCAAGTTAAAAAGGTTGAAAGAGGGCTAGCCTTATGCTGCGTACACACGGTCGGACTTTTCGTCTACAAAAGTCCGACGGACGCCGACGGACTAAAACCAGCTGACAATCTGATCGTGTGTGGGCTTCCCCAGGCTTTCAGCGGACTTTTCCAGCCGCAAATCTGACGGACTTTAGATTTGAAACATGCTTCAAATCTTTACGTCGTAACTACGCCGGAAATCCGCTCGTCTGTGTGCTAGTCCGACAGACAAAAAGCCACGCTAGGGCAGCTATTGGCTACTGGCTATCAACTTCCTTATTTTAGGCCGGTGTACGTCATCACGTACGACTCCGTCGGACTTTTGTGTGATCGTATGTAGGCAAATCCGTTCGTTAGAAAGTCCGCCAAATGTCCGTCGAAAGTCTGTCGGATGGGCTGTCGGACTTTTGTAGCCGAAAAGTCCGACCGTGTGTACGCGGCATAAGAGGTTCAATCAGATTTGGTGTTTCCAAATGGAATCTGTAATGCCTGGTACAGACGATTCCAAAGAACGATCATCTGTTTTTTGTTTGCTAATCTCATTTTGAAAATGAAGAGTTTCCTAAAGTTACGAAATTTCTCGTATGACAGAATAAAAGTCCGGAAGTGATGTAATGTGTTGTAGTGTATTTTTATTGTGTTTTCGGACGACAACTGTGCTGATTAAATGAAAATCATACGATCTGGTATTGTACAAGAAATATTTTCGTGCTTGTCCCATCCGATTTATATCGGGGATGAACTGTCGTGATCGGCTCTCGAAAGCCTCGCACAAACGCACAGATTATCGTATGATTGCTTCCAATTTTTTATTACAATTTTCTGATCGTGTGCCTGAATTTGATTGGTCCTAGTGGGTCGCTCAGACTATTATTTCAGAGGCGCTTCCCAAAGAAATCCTTTTTTTACTTCCAATGGTGCGGCTTTGGCACTTGGAGATCAACTAAAGCACGGCCAAGCCCTACTTTTAGCTATGTGTCAAATCCACGGAAAACATCTCCTTGTGACTGCTGAGAAAAATAATTATCTAGGACGGCATGTGACTGAAGGCAACTTTCTTATGAACAAGACAAACAAAACATTTATGTTTTAGTTGGTTATTTTTCTGTACTCTTAGCTCCAGAAAGTCTGAGCTATGAAGAGCTTAATATTTCGGCTAAAAATAGAAATGAAACTTGATGGTTCTGTAGATGCAGAAGTAGTAGGGCACCAATCAGAAATGGTCTCTTTGGTCGTGTGGCCAGTTGATTAGTTTGTGGTTGACCTGAACTCCTCCTATAATTTATATGATTTTACTCCAAACAACATCCACTGGATGTCTTCCACCAAACCCTCTCTGATGATAGTTTTTTTTTTTTTTTTGTTACACTGTTTCCCGTCTGTTTCAACAAACCTACGTTCTCTTTTTCTGTTCTTCTACCCGATCTGTAGCCACCACCATTGAGATACTTCTGTGCTTATAGATTCTGGCTTCCAACTTATTTGTGGTCAGTTTTATAATGACCACAATGAGCACAAATAAGTATATTATCCGAAACCAGCTTGGAGAATATCACCCATTCAAGTATCTGGTATACCACTATATAAAACTGAGGATGACCATGAAAAATTAATAATGCCCACACCTGTCCTTCCACCACTGCGCCTAGAATAATCAAACACCTGTGAGCTGCCACTTAAACCAAAAAAATTGTTAAAACTGAAAAACACCCTATGGATGACTAGTGGCGCTATATACCTAATAAATAGAGTGAAGTGGCCAATCAATACACTCTTAATGAAGAGTGATCTATTCAAACTGGTCCTATAGGGTCCAGTCCACCCATAAACATATAATGAAATGGTGTATGGAGTGATTGACCACAATACACTTCCCTAGTGTGGTGTCACACCCCACTTGGGAGACTGTAAACCTAAAGTGCTAAAAATGTGTATACAGAAAATTGTTATAAATAAAACATTGAATAATACATTCCAAAAATGACATTCATTGACATAGTGAACAAAATGATCCACCTTAGTGACTAGGCTTCAGCATATTCTTAAAACGAAAAGCCAGATGGAAACAAATAATAGTGAAAAGTCCACAATATATGTGTATTCGTGCCAAAAACGAGAAAAAGAAGATATTTCCAAGAAGTGAGTGTCTCTATTTCACAATCCTGTGCCTGTGTTATTTTCATTTTCATTTTCGTTTTCATTTTTATTTTTATTTTAATTTAATTTTATTTATTTTTCTTTTTTCTTTTTAATTTTCTTTTTATTTTATTTTCATCCTTATTTATTATTCTATTATTTTTCATTATTTATTTTTTATTTATGATTTTTTATTCTCTTTTTTTCTTTTTCTTTTTCACTTTGTCACATCATAGGATATCTTGGGGTGATTTATATTATTAAGATTCATAATTTGTAAGTACTATCAATGCATCGGGTTTTAGAGGTCCAAATTCATGAGGAGTCTTGTTGTTGTTTCATGTATAAGGGGACACAGGAAGTGTGGAGAAGCCGAGAGATTGGCGCCCGCCCACGTGTCTAACTATTTGCATAAATATGAGTGATTGCCATGCTGTGTAGCCAACCCCATGACTAAGTCCGTATGACGAAACATGTCGGGGCGTGACTACACGGCAATCCCTTACTAGCATTCGAGGGAGGAGAGGTGGCGGAGTGAGCGGAGTTTGGTTGTGAGTAGCCAGGAAGCGCCAGCAGCGAACCGGTGAGGTGATCCGCAGGCATTCATACTCCACACTCCCTGGGTCCGCCGTGACCATTTAGTGGTTCTAGTGTTTCTAAAGTTTCGCTGCATGTGTTACTACATTTACCCTGCCTGCTGTGTTATGCTGTGAAGTGTCATGCCCATTATTTTTATGGATCATGTGAGTGCATTGGTTTTAGTTTCAGTTTGTTATTAAATCTTTTAAACGTTAATACACTATCTGGAGCATCTTTTATTCTCTATGTGGAATCATCATCCCATGAACGGTGTTCGGCACATTGAGCAGTGGATGTCTGTGCTCACATGGTAACCCCCATGTTAGTGGTTTAAAGCCTTGTCCGGCCAAGCACGAGAGTGTAAGGCCTCAACAGCTGGTGAGTTTGCCACCCATCAGGGAGTGGATTCATGTCACTGAGGTGTGGTGGACAGTACGGCACAGGATTGTGAAATAGAGACACTCACTTCTTGGAAATATCTTCTTTTTCTCGTTTTTGGCACAAATACACATATATTGTGGACTTTTCACTATTATTTGTTTCCATCTGGCTTTTCGTTTTAAGAATATGCTGAAGCCTAGTCACTAAGGCGGATCATTTTGTTCACTATATCAATGAATGTCATTTTTGGAATGTATTATTCAATGTTTTATTTATAACAATTTTCTGTATACACATTTTTAGCACTTTAGGTTTACAGTCTCCCAAGTGGGGTGTGACACCACACTAGGGAAGTGTATTGTGGTCAATCACTCCATACACCATTTCATTATATGTTTATGGGTGGACTGGACCCTATAGGACCAGTTTGAATAGATTACTCTTCATTAAGAGTGTATTGATTGGTCCCTTCACTCTATTAGGTATATAGCGCCACTAGTCATCCATAGGGTGTTTTTCAGTTTTATACCACTATATACCCTTTCTATTATCTATAGCAGTGGTCTCCAAATTGTTGCTCGTGGTTCTAGACGCTGCCCTTATCCAAGGCCTTGGGCACTATTTCTCCCAATGAGACCAACGATGAGGCACTATTCCTCCCACTGACACCAACAGTGGGGCATTATTATTTTTACTGACACCAACAGTGGGGCATTATTATTTTTACTGACACCAACAGTAGGGTACTATTTCTTCCACTGACCCCAATGATGAGGCACCATTCCCGCCACGGATACCAATGATGGGACACCATTTCTCCCACTGATACCAATGATGGGACACTATTCTCCCCACTGATACCAAGTGTGGGGCACTATTCCTCCCACTGACAGCAATGATGGGGCACGATTCCCCCCACAGGTGCCAATGATGGGACACTATTCCTCCCACTGATACCAATGATGGGACACTATTCCTCCCACTAATACCAATGATGGGGCACTATTCCCTCCATTTGAATCATAGATAGGGGCAATACTTCTCCCACTGATACCAATGATGGGACACCATTACCCCCACTGACACCAATGATGGGACACCATTACCCCCACTGACACCAATGATGGGACACCATTCCCCCCACTGACACCAATGATGGGACACCATTCCCCCCCACTGACACCAATGATGGGACACCATTCCCCCCCACTGACACCAATGATGGGACACCATTCCCCCCCACTGACACCAATGATGGGACACCATTCCCCCCCACTGACACCAATGATGGGACACCATTCCCCCCCACTGACACCAATGATGGGACACCATTCCCCCCCACTGACACCAATGATGGGACACCATTCCCCCCCACTGACACCAATGATGGGGCACTATTCCTCCCATTGACACCATTGATGGTGCATTATTTTTCCTCCTACTGACCACAGGCACATGTAAATTGTTTTTCACTGCTGCTGATCACCAAGCTTGAGACCTTGTCTATTCGTATTGGCCACAGGCTGGCCCCCTAAAGTTTGAAGGACAGTAAACTGGCCCTTCCTTCAGAAAGTTTGTCCCAACTCCACCAATACAGGTATGTATTGCTGTCTGCCACCCTTGTGTTTCCCTCACTTCCTGGCAGGGACGTATCTAGTCTGATCTGGTGGTGCAAAGGATCAACACTCTTTTCACTTTACCCTTGTGGCTACGTGCACCACGGTGGTTGGGCTGGGCTTCAGTGCTTTATTATAGGTTCTTCCATGCTGATGCCACTGGTCCTGAGGGGGGCAAGATCAAAATCTGGGAGGGCACAGCCCACCCCAGCAACTCCCCCCCCCCCCCCCCCCCTAGATCCAGCCCTGCTTCTTGGTAGGTGGCACTTGAATAGAAAGTAGGGGGAATTTCACCAAAGGGGACATACTGTAAACGGTTCAAGGCATACTGTGTATGGCCAGCACACCATGGATCTTCAAAATAGTGTCCAAAAATGTATCGTAGCAATTACATCACAGTAAATTGTGACGTTTCATCAGCCATTAGAGGTCCCTTTTTGAAAGCCATATTGAAGATCCATAGTGTGCTGGCGAAATGCTTTGCTGATGCCGGTTTCAAGCAAGTATTTGCTAGAGCACCCACTTGCTTTGAGCTATTTCCAGGAAGGTGTATGATGGGAATATTCTCCTTATATACTGTAGACTCAAACAACAACCCTTACCCAACAGAAAGTTTTGGCTGGTCCTCGTGTATCTCGCTCCTTCTATATAACCGCCTTGATTTGTTATATGTGGTTTGGAGATATTTTAACTTTTTATTAATTGGAGTTTTGCAAAAGAACATTGTATGTTGAGGGCTCCTGGGAGGTGGGATCTCAACCAGTGTTTCACGTTACTCTAGGGTTCCTTTCTTCAGAGGTTTCTAGGGGTTCTTTGAGCAATTTCTGCATCTCAGAAAAGTTCCCACTGACACCATTGATCTTTTTAGCTATCTGTAAGGGGGGAATTTTTCCCAATGACCACAAGTGTAAGGAGCCTTCCTTCCACTGACCATCACATGAACCAATGGTCTCCAAGCTGCCAACAATGGGGCATGATTCCTCCCACTGACACCAACAATGGGACACTATTCCTCCCACTGACACCAACAATGGGACACTATTCCTCCCACTGACACCAACAATGGGACACTATTCCTCCCACTGACACCAATGATGGGACACTATTCCTCCCACTGACACCAACAATGGGACACTATTCCTCCCACTGTCACTGAGGATGGGACACTATTCCTCCCACTGTCACTGAGGATGGGACACTATTCCTCCCACTGTCACTGAGGATGGGGCACTATTCCGTCCACTGTCACCGACGATGGGGCACTATTCCTTCCACTGTCACCAAAGATGGGGCTCTGTTCCTTCCACTGACACTAACCATGGGGCACTATTAATTTCCTTCCCCTGTCACCAATGATGGGACATTATTCCTTCCATTGTCACCAACATTGGGGCACGATTCCTCCCATTGACACCAAGGACGGGGCACTACTCCTACTGACCACAGGCACTATGCAACTGAACACCACACCTGAGACATTGTTTACTGTTGCAGATGCCGGTCCTGGGAAATTTTCTACCCCCACTTGCCACAATTCGGCCCCGAAAGTTTGAAGGACATTAAACTGGCCCATTATTTGGGAAGTTTGTAAACCCTGGCACTAGAGTACCATGAATTGTAGATTATGAACCGGAGAAGGGGGTGGCAGTTTGGCATCTTTGCCCTGGGCGCTGGATGGCCTAGTCCCAGCACTGCATGTGAGTTAAAATAGAAGAAATGGCTGCACTCCATAATCTATCAAAATTCTTTATTGGAACATCCCAAGTCCCAACAAGAACAGAGAGCTGGTAGACGCGTTTCACACACTTCAGGTGCGATGAATCAATCCCTGCATGCGAGTGTTGCCTAAGGTGGTCTGCATGCAAATACAGCTGGTCTAGGACCTCCCACTCCTCCAGACTGATGCCTACCCAGGGCCAGGACAAGGGGTGGGCATAAAGGGCGGCTGCACTGAGCACAGCGTGTATTGTTCCTTCTGCTATAAGGCTGACAGGAGTAGTGACAGCGGCATCACTACTTCTGTCAGCCCGGTACTGGAAGCTGCAAGGAGAGGAGAAGCGAGCTGGGAGGAGGTGCGGGCTGTGCTCTCTCTCCTCTCCCTCGCACATAAAGAAGGGGGGGGGCACAATTTGGTATCTATGCCCTGGGCACTGGATGACCTTGTCCCGGCATTACACCCACCCATCAAGGCATTGCCCATGATCTGTCTGCATTGCATAGAAAAGCACATGGACGCAGTGAGGACATCAGGAAGTCTACAATAAGGTGTATAAAAAAAAATTGAAAGTCTTTATTTAAAAATGTAATTCGCATGATCGACGAGGGGGAACATAAGCAAATTTAAAATTCAACTTTCATTTTCTCCCGCTTTGGCGTTCAGACTCATGATGTCATCGGTACGTTTTGTAAAGTAGTTACATTGTAGCGCCAGGGACTGTACCGCTGCGTCATTCCTGAGATGGAATCCTACATCGCTCCCTCCTCACATAGACAACATACTCTCTATAACATAGAAATATTTTTGCCAAAATTTTTATTATACACTTTGATAACAAAAATAAATTCAGTTTTAATGATGAATTTACAGCGATGGGGGAAAAAAAAGATGACACAATCTGCAAACATAAAACACTGACAACAAATCCAAATGAACAGAATCCATCTCTTCTCATAAGATGGACATTTTTTTTTAATCGAAAAAGCCATATAGACCGTCCCTGGGACGCCGCGGCGTTGCATCGTATTTGAGGATTGCTGTTAAAGTGGAACCCCAGACACAACTTTTTTTTTTTTTTTTTTCTCACCTCCGGATAATGGGGGGGTTAGAAGCCCTGTTTTTGGGGGGTGTGACCACCAGGAAGTGAAAAAACTTCCCTTATGGGGACACGGATAGCAATAAGTAAATAACCCTTCTCCATCCTAAAGGGGAAAAAAAGAATTGGGGATGGAGTTCCGCTTTAACAAGCTCGGCTTTGTGGGGGTTGCATAGGTTTTCAGTAGGCTGAAAAATATTTGCAACAATTTTTTTAAAGGGCCATTTCAACAAAAACTGATTTTCAGATATGGACAGGCACTCGTGACACTGAGCAGTGACACCCCAGCTCTCTTTGTACCCGCTGTGTATATTAGTAGGGTTCCGCAGGAGTAGTGAGACCAGTAGTATTTCTTATTTGACATAGGAGCCTTTTATACTGGGGGGCTGGATGTGGCCCTTTGCTTTCCTTTATCAGGCCCTTGGGACACTATTCCTCCCCTTGATACAAGGATCTATTCCTTCTACACCAACAACGGGGCACAATTCCTGTCACTGATACCAACAATAGGGCACCATTCATACCACTGACACCAACTTTAGGGCCCTATTCTTGCCACTGACACCAATGATGAACCCTATTCCTCTCACTGACAACCAATGATGATGGGGCACTACACCTCCCACTGACACCAATAATGGGACACTATTCCCCCCATTGATACCAATGACGAGTTTCTATTCCTCCCACTGACACCAATGATGGGACACTATTCCTCCCACTGACACCAATGATGGGACACTATTCCTCCCACTGGCACCAATGATGAGGCACTATTCCTCCCACTGACACTGATAGGGAACTATTCCTCCCACTGACACCAATAATGGGACACTATTCCCCCCATTGATACCAATGACGAGGCACTATTCCTCCCACTGACACTAATGCTGGGGCACTACACCTCCCACTGACATCAATAATGGGACACTATTCCCCCCATTGATACCAATGACAAGGCACTATTCCTCCCACTGACCCCAATAATGGGACACTATTCCCCCCCATTGATACCAATGACAAGGCACTATTCCTCCCACTGACACCAATGCTGGGGCACTATTCCTCATACTAACGATAGGACACTATTCCTCCCACTAACACCAATGACGAGGTACTATTCCTCCCGCTGACACTGATGCTGGGGAACTATCCCTCAAACTAATGCCAATGATGGGGCATTCTTTACTTCCATTGACGCCAGGGCATTTTCTACTCACCCTCTGTCCCCTCAAAGTCTGAAGGACAGTAAACTGACCTTTTTGCTCATAAAGTTTGGAGACCCCTGATCTAAGCCTCAGTAAACTTGAACTGTTTGGCTTCTGAAACGCGTTGGTTACCTTATTTCTTGCTATTATCAAAATAGATCAATGACAGATCATGGAGTGCCAAGACAACCTGCTGGTGGCTCTTTTTGTCTATTTTCCTTGGTGTTCTAAATGGAGGCCAATGCCTCCCACTTTGTGGTAGATCTGCCAAGGTTCAGCCATCAACCTCAACCGGTGCGCTCCGGCTTGGTTGCCAGGCAAGGAATACGGTGTCATCCGGGGCTGTTCTAACCCACATAATAGGGCTACATGTGAATTTACTAATGAAAAATTGCCCTGGGCCACTCGCATGAGGATACCAAAAAGATTGCCTGTGTACAGGGCAGCTTGTTGCGTCGATGCATACAGTAGCAGTCGAAGCGCGCAAATATGATGCGCAGCATTGGTTTGTGTTGATGCGGCAGTTCTTGTAGACCTTTCGGAAGCATTTACTCCATAACATGCGGGTGTTTTTGTGCATTGCTATTAAAGCTGCCATGGTTCCTCTTTGTCTCCTATGTCACTAGGCTGCAATGACCTGGGGGGTGGGGGGTGGGGGGGTGGGAAGGCCAGAACCCCATCGTGCTGCGGGGAACATGGGCATCCAACACTCCCAGAAACCAATGTATGCTACAATCTGCCAGAGAGGTGCGTATAGTACTTGGTAGTACTAGTAGTTCTTAATATATGGATTTTTGTATGCGCCTGACAATGTCAGGCGCAGCAACACCATGACATGTACTGTGGGTTACAGTAACTTGCGCTATCACATTTGCTGTGGTGTAAGGCTCCATTCACACTTGTAGACCCCAAAGTTGCGAGACTTTGGAGTGGAACTTTGATGCAATTTTGGATATGTGTGACTTTCATATGACTTGTTTCCTTCTGCCAAGTCCCTGTTGAACCACTGTTGCATGAAAATTGTACCTGAATGTTTTACATGTAACTTTTGAGGGTTACGATTGAAGCCTACGGCCCTCAAGTTGCATGAAAGCTGGACCAAAGTAGTGCATGAACTACTTTAAGTGGCACATATATGAATAGTTATCATTGGAAAACATGGGTCCCATGATGTCCAAAGTCGCATGACAAAGCACACAGATGTGACCAAACTTTTGGTCCAACTTTCACGCAACTTGAGGGCCATAGACTTTACTGTTAACCCTCAAAAGTTTCATGAAAGTCGTACCTGAATGTTTTACATGCAACTGTGGTGCAAGAGTGGGTCCGACTTTGCAGAGGGACAACAAGTCACATCCATCCAAAGTCACAACGAGTGACATACAAGTGTGAATGGAGCCCAAAAGCCACCCAAGTCCCAAAACGAGATGCAGAACCCAAAAGAAGAGCTTCCACTCCCAAGTCCAGGAGGCAGGTGTTGGCCAAATACAGCTTGTTCTTTTGTTTCACATATTAAATACCCAAGAGATTAACCAGACTCCAATGTCGCCAACATAAATAATACATTATTTTTACAAAAACACAGACGATCCTCCAAGACCCTCCTCTAGCTAACGCATTTCACCACAACAGGGCTTAGTTTGGAACAATAAAGTTTTATTGATGTCATCAGAGTGCAACCAGCTGGGCTTTTCCCAAAGCTAAACAGCTTCTTCTATATCTGAGACCCTAACGGTGAAAATTCCCCTGCAGTAGTTAACACAAGTGCTAAATGCATTGGCCTTTTGTGTACAGTAGTAACTATACAGAAAAAAATTTGCTTCTGGCACTCGTGACAAAAAAAAAAATTTTTTTTGTTTATTTTTTTACATCATTTTATACATAATATGTAACAAAAAAATAATTCTTGTGGCAGTGACGTGAGAAAAGCAGCAAAACTGAAGTGGAAACTGATACTTTTTTTTTTTCTTTTCTTTTGCATACTGGCTCAAACAAAACATTGGCGTGACGTAATACTGGCAAAATAACGCTGAGTATACAGTCAGGTGGAGCTTTTTGAATCCCGCAACACTCCTAAATAACAATTCCACCCAAAAGTTTTGGACAAGAGGAATTTGGTCAGAAGAATACTTGACCAGTAACCAGTGATGGCTTTGGGTGGACACATTTTATAACTCAAAAGATCTCTCTGCATCTGAAAAAAAAATATATCCGTTTTTGGTGGGCTGACCCTTTAACCAGACACAACCGTTTTTTTTTTTTTTGTTTTTTTTTACAATACATTTTTAAATTTTTTTTTTATACATATATCGATATGTGTTTTAAATCCCCAAAAATTATATCATAGGGGCAATCGTACTGATGTGCATCCACCAATACAGACTTGGATGATGATGAAAGATTCTGCAACCTTTAGGTGTAAATGACCTTTTCAAAAGGCTAAAATTGGGGTTGCAATATTTTTAGAGAAATCTATCCACTCCTTTGGGTTCTATTGATAAACACCTTTTGGGGGGCTTAAAACATATTTTTTTAACTGACACTTGTGGGTCCCCGAACAACAACATTGGGGCCATGACATAAACGTTGGGTACCTTCTGCTTTAGGCTGGTATCCAAAAAAATGTAGCATTTATAGTTTTGATAATGCAGAAAACGAAATAAAGACCCAGTTGGAACAGAAGGAAAGATCAACTTCCTGGGTTCCCCAACCTTCTACCTCACTTACATCTTAACCTCTATCTCATAATGAACTATAAATTCTGTTTCACGCATGCCCGTCCTGTCCCTGCTTGTGAAATACCCTATTCCTGCACTAAAAAGCTGCCAGTCAGGACTAAAGCCCAACTCAAGCAAAACTATATAATTTGGTGTTGTACAGAGTAGGAATGAGTTAGAATGTCTACCTAGTCTATACAGAATACATAGAACTATACACATTTTCGGTCCCTGTGCCACCAGAAAAAAGACGGGAGACATAACAAAAACCTGACGGTTGTTCTAACTTTTCCCCACTCTGATCATTTTTTTTTTTTTTCTCTGACTCCATTTAGCAGAATTTCCAGTGAGAGACAGGAAGTTGAGGGCAATCTTCTCAATAGTGACATAGATGACAACAGAAACCTGCCAATGTCCTACCCCTTAACACTCTTTTTAAAACTTTGCAAGAGTCTGCTTTATGTGGTCATACACCCATTTAATTAACGTAGATTAGCAAAATGTACCCATAACTATGTAGTGGGTTGGGTATAAGTGACTCAATATAAATTGAATGAACTGCTCAGGCAGGCCCTTTTTTATCATTAATAAATGATGCTAACCATTATAAGAACGTCTACCCAATCGCTGGCCAGCACAAATGGGGAAAAAAGGGGATGGTAATGGGTTCCCCCACACAGCACTCAGATCCCATTGCAGCTGGTTTGTCATATGAAGAAGAGGGTATAGTAATGGGTTTCCCTGCACAACCCTCAGATCGCATTGCAGCTGTTTTGTCATATGGAGAAGAGGGGGCAGTAATGGGTTCCCCACACAGCCCCCTGATCCCATTGCAGTTGTTTTGTCATATGGAGAAAAGGGAATGGTAATGGGTACCCCACACAGCCCTCAGATCCCATTGTAGCTTTTTTGTCATAGTTATGCCATGGATACATTTTTGTGGTCCTTGTCTATTCAGATCACTGATGTCATGCCACATAAAAGGGGTATCGTGTAGTTTTGTCTACTTCAGCTATGTGACAGAAAACTTCTCAGATCAGAAGAAAATTAAAACTAGTAGAAGGCATATCATACACAGAATAAAAATCCCTAAGGATATTAACCTTTGCTAACTTTAGGAAGAACTCCAGTCAAGATGCAACTTCAGCATGCTGCATAAAATGTTTTTTTCAGAATTGATTGGCACTCCTGTTAAGTTTTGCTCTGGAGCAGCTTCACCATCCTGGGCTTGCATATGCAATTTGTGTTTTGAATATAGATTCCACAGTGGGAGCTTGTGCATAGCTCCACATGAGCTGATCCTAAAAGAAAACCCATACTGACGGCAATACATACGCAGGTTGCCATTACGGACCTCTCCTTCTAAATATACCAGCTGCCAGAGTATCAAGGCCATCCAAAAACTTCTTTACTCCCTGGCTTAATTGCCTTGAACATATGTACAGCTCAGGATTCCTGATTTTTACTTTTTTGCATATTTGTTTTAAGTCAGACTACTGAAGAAAAAAAAAAAAGCAGACATCTAGCATTTTCAGAAGACCAGCAGCATAATCAGACTCCGTATTTTGCTTTCTACAGGTTTTCTTCAACATCTAATATAGTAATTTCAAAAGCTCAAAAATCACTTTTACTGCATCATGTTACATCCAAGTTTAGTGATCTTAATGATCATCAAACTTGGACCTAAAGTGATAAAATATTGACTGATGGTGTTTGTCCTGATTGGAGTTCTCCTTATGTCATCACATCCAACACAACTGATCTCCTATATAGATTCAGCAATCCACATCCACCACACTCTCATCATAGGCCATTCTCTTCTAGAATACTGTTTAGGTATATGCAATGCTACTCCATTGTCTGTTAAACCACACTAGGCCCAAAGCAAAGAAAAAGGTCTGTGTTACCCACAGAAATCTGATTCCAGCTATTAATTTTCTTGAGCGGGTTGAAAAACTAAACCAAACGTCTCCTCAGTTGCTATGGACAACACAAAGGAGCGATTATTATTATTTATTTTTTTTTCTTACCAGCTAACTATTGAGTCCCCTTTCCCAAACCTTTATAGATGCCAAGAAGGTGAAGAAAAGGTAGCAAATTTTGGTATCAAATATAAAAAAAAAAAAAAGATACAATGTTTGATGGTGCAGACTGAAAAGTCCTTATTATACCTCCCAATGGATGGAGAAAACACACAATTAAGATCGATAAGTCCATCTCCAATGCTGTGATACCATAATCTGACCCAAATATGGGGTTCTGTAAATGAGGACGGTACCACAAGAACCATGCTGCCCATAGTAACAAATTGTCTTCCACCTTTCAGCCTGAACTAGCAGCAAAAAAGGGAGAAGTAGATTGAAGGTTGCTAGGGGCAGCACATTTCCACCCTGAATAAAGAGGTCCACCTCCTGAAGTGGAGGATTCCTTGAAGCCTTGAAACCCTGGACAGTATCTTATAATTGTTGCTGTTACTTGTGATTAAACCCCCAACCTATATAGATGTATTATTCCCAACATTGGTAAGGTATCAGGCAGTTTCTTAGACAAATAATCTTGATATCAAGTCCAAAACAGGCCCTGTGGTTAATAATCTGATATTCCCATACCATGAGGTATGAGGATCGCCGACCAGCGTTAAGCGTCTAATAATCCTTCTGGATATGCCGTAACCATAGCGGCCATCCGTCTTTCGGGCAAGGTTGCTTTCCATCGCTTGCTGGTCAGACTCAATCTTCAGGCACGGTAATCCTTGGTATAGGCAATGTAGACGGCAAGATATTCTGAGGCAACAGCAATGGCTGCCATGTTCCTCGGTAAGGAGAGTTTTCTTGGTTCAGATCACCTCTTTTTCGGCATTTCGCTTACTTTTTTTTTTTTGCACCCAGAAACCTTTGGAATATTTTACATATTTGAAGCAGCAAAATAAAGTTCTAAATCCACGACTGATTGTCTCCAACACAAATTCCATAAAGTTTTTTTTTTTTTTTCTCCTTCATATATATGTATATGCATATATACACACATACCTTTTTTTATATATTATATATATATATTTATCTGCTTCTTGAAATTTGACGAAACAATGGTACATTGGTGCAAGGTTTGTCATCAAACGAAGGATGAAAATCCAGCGATGGGGGCCCGGGATGTAGGGGCGAGGCTGCTGGGTGGGCGGTATATGGGGTTTTGTTGGGTTGGGGCCTGCTGAGGTGTTGGAGTCCGACTGGGTTTGGGCCTGTACAGGCTGCCCTGCTGACTACTGTTGCTGTTGGGTATGATACAGTGTTCAGAGTCATCCTCCAGGTCGTTGTCTGTGTAGTTGTAGGCATGCGCCCGGGATATGCCCTTCTGCTGCCGCCTCCAGGAGTTGTAGTAGGTGGGGTCGCTGATGTAATGGTTGACAAAGGAATGGCTCTTCTGTTGGTTCTGGTCCACTTCGTATTCGCTGTCGCTGCCCTGTAGCAAAATAAGGGACACGTTAAAGGTTGATGGAGAAATCCAAACCTAACATGCAAAAAAACTCTACCCTCCGTTAACTCCCATTCAGTGCAGGGATAGGTACAGGGGCTTTATATGGGCCACTGGGAGTTAAAATACCATCAGTACATATAATCAATGTGGAGATGTTGGTGTCTAGGAGCAATGTATAATGTATCTCACGAGAGACTCACTTCCTCAGGATCCATGATAGATATATAGATATATATATCTATATATATATATAGAACAAAGTCCAAGAGGTTGCTGCACTTAAAAACTTCTTTGCTTTATTTCACATATCTGAATTCTGTGTAGGCATTTGTTGCCTTTGATAATGCTTGGAATGATTACGCTTGCTTTGTAAATCTTTCCTGAAGATATTGTGAAATAAAGCAAAGAAGTTTTTAAGTGCAGCAACCTCTTGGACTTTTTCTCTATATACAAGGTCGGTGGGAAGACCTGATTGCTGGCACTAAACTGGAAGCAGAGTGCGGTTCTCCTCTACAAGTGAAGAGATAGAGATATATCTCTCAATAGCACCTAGAAATATATTTACCTAGAAAAATGGTGACAGGTTCAATACCAATTTTACCCGCTCTATACACTGTACATCCCAATTGTTTACAAAGAGAGCATCTTCACATGTTTCTACAAATCCAGCCAAAACTCTGCTCCAAAGAACTTGCGCTCTAACGGCCCCCCCTCCACATTCACCCATCAAAAGTATCATTAATTAACCTCTCAGAATGTATATGGAATTATTCATAGCCCAAAGAGAAGTTAACATCCTCCGTCCAACCGTGTCCTCAAAATAGCAGAGAATAGGTGTTTCTTTTAAGGCTTTTAGAAGGACAAGGAATGTTTCAAATGTTTTGCCAACCTCAAAACGCGGCGAGCTGAAGATCACAGCTGTGTTTTCATTGTTTTCAGTCTAAATATTGTTTGATGGCGGCGCCTGGACTAACGAGGGGGAGATGAACCTGACACCTTCTACCCTGAGCCTGTCACCAGCCAAATTCACCGCCAATCAAACGTTGTGTTTTACGCGAAGGGGGACCTATAAGGAAAGAAATAGATTGATGGCTGAGCTCTGCTTCTGAAAATGCTAGGTGCCTGGCCATCATATGGAACCTCTAGCTTCAATATGTTCCCACTGGCTGGATAATGTCCAGACAACTAGAACTCTAAGGAGGTCAAGAAGAGGTCCCAAGACTGGTTTTGTTCAAATATCGGCAGTAGGGATGAGCCGAACACCCCCCGGTTCGGTTCGCACCAGAACCCGCGAACGGACCGAAAGTTCGCACGAACGTTAGAACCCCATTGACGTCTATGGGACTCGAACGTTCGAAATCAAAAGTGCTCATTTTAAAGGCTAATTTGCATGGTATTGTCCTAAAAAGGGTTTGGGGACCCGGGTCCTACCCCAGGGGACATGTATCAATGCAAAAAAAACTTTTAAAAACGGCCGTTTTTTCGGGAGCAGTGATTTTAATGATGCTTAAAGTAAAAAAAAAAAAGTGAAATATTCCTTTAAATATCGTACCTGGGGGGTGTCTATAGTATGCCTGTAAAGTGACGCGTGTTTCCCATGTTTAGAACAGTCCCTGCACCAAATGTCATTTTTAAAGGAAAAAATCTCATTTAAAACTGCTTGCGGGTTTAATGTCATGTCGGGTCATGGCAATATGGATGAAAATCAGTGAGACAAACGGCATGGGTACCCCCCAGTCCATTACCAGTCCCTTTGGGTCTTGTATGGATATTAAGGGGAACCCCGCACCCAAATTAAAATAAGGAAAGGTGTGGGGCCACCAGGCCCTATATACTCTGAACAGCAGTATACAGGCGGTGCAAACAAGACAGGGACTGTAGGTTTGTTGTTAAGTAGAATCTGTTTGTAATTTTGAACATTTTTAACGTGTTTAGCTCCAGCCAAAAAATCTTTTCTAAGCTTTTTGGAAAACATAGGGAAGGGTTATCACCCCTGTGACATTTGTTTTGCTGTCTTTCCTCCTCTTCAGAAGATTTCACCTCACTTTTTTGTCCCAATGAAAAATGTTTTTTGAAAATTTGGGTTTTTTTGTGGAACAAGGATTGGAAAGCATCAGTGGAAAGGAGAACTTGTTTTCCCATATTAACTCTTACAGGAGAGAATTTCCCTTCCTAGGGGTAGATTTCATCTCACTTCCTGTTGTCTCCTTCCGTTTGCAAGTAGGAGTCGTTTGTAAGTTAGATGTTTGAAAGTAGGGTCCTGCCCTATATACTCAGCAGAAATTTGGGCCTTAGGTGTTGCTGTGGCCACAACACTGTAAGCCCTCACAGGGCCCTGCTGTGAAATATTAGATCAAGAATTGTAATTACATGCCCCTGTTGAACAGGAGCTGAAAAATTAGACCTTAGGCACTGGTGCTGGTGCCACAACACTGCAACCCCTCACAGACACTCTAGTTGGAACGCAGGAACGAGCCCTGCTGCAAATTATTGCTTCAAAAATTGTAATTACACGCCCCTGTTAGACAGGGGCAGAAAAATTGGGCCTTAGGCACTGGTGCTGGTGCCACAACACTGCAACCCCTCACAGACACTCTAGTTGGAACGCAGGAACGAGCCCTGCTGCAAAGTATTGCATCAAAAATTGTAATTACACGCCCCTGTTAGACAGGGGCAGAAAAATTGGGCCCTAGGCACTGGTGCTGGTGCCACAACACTGCAACCCCTCACAGACACTCTAGTTGGAATGCAGGAACGAGCCCTGCTGCAAAGTATTACATCAAAAATTGTAATTACACGCCCCTGTTAAACAGGGGCTGAAAAATTGTGCCTTAGGCACTGGTGGTGGCGCCCAGAACCAAAAATGTTCTTACAAGCTATCAGCGTGATGATTGAGGAGGAAGAGGATAATTACTCAGGGATAGTCACTCAGCATCAGCATAGGCAGTCTTTGAAGGGATCTGAGATTTCAAAAAAAATTATTCGGTTACATCAGCATCAGGTGCTTGGTAGCTGGTGGTGATCCAAGACTCATTCATTTTTATGAAGGTCAGCCGATCGACCGAGTCGGTGGACAGACGCACCCTGTGATCGGTTACCACGCCTCCAGCAGCACTGAAAGTGCGTTCCGAAAGAACGCTGGATGCAGGACAGGCCAGTAGCTCAATTGCATACTGTGCAAGCTCTGGCCAGTGATCCATCCTCAAGACCCAGTAACCCAGAGGATTTTCGGTGGGAAAGGTGTCCAAGTCTGATCTTGCCCCTAGGTATTCCTGCACCATGTAAAACAGACGCTGGCGATGGTTGCTGGAACCGATCATACCTTGGGGCTGCGGACCAAAAAATTGTCTGAACGCATCGGTCAGACGGCCACCTTCTCCACCGCTCCTTCTTTGACTGACCGAAGCCTCAGCAACACGTTGTCCAGAAACAGGAGTTTGTAACCTCCCAGTCTCTGGGAACGCGTTGCACAGACCTTTCTGCAAGGCCTCCCGAAGATGTTTCATCCTCTGCTCCCTCTGCGATGGCAAGATAAGGTCCGCAACCTTACCCTTGTAACGTGGATCAAGGAGGGTTGCCAGCCAGTATTGGTCCTTCTCCTTGATACCACGAATACGAGGATCCTTACGCAGGCTTTGCAGGATCAGGGAGGCCATGCAGCGTAGGTTTGCTGAGGCATTCGGTCCGGAGTCCTCTGGGTCACTAAGAACGACATGGTCCGCAGCCACCTCCTCCCAGCCACGTACAAGTCCATGTGTTTCTTGGGACTGATCCCTTAAAGACTGCTGCTGATGCTGAGTGCCAGGCTCCACCTCCATACTGACACAATCTTCCTCCTCCTCCTCTTCCTCCTCGTCCTCTTCCTGTGTGATCGGCGGGCACGCAGGAACACTGTCTGGATAAAGGGGGCCTTGAGAGCTAAGGAAGTCCTCCTCTTCCTGCCTCTGTTCTGCCTCAAGTGCCCTGTCCATTATTCCACGCAGCGTGTGCTCCAACAGGTGGACAAGGGGGACAGTGTCACTGATGCATGCACTGTCACTGCTCACCATCCTCGTGGCCTCCTCGAATGGTGACAGGACAGTGCATGCATCCCTGATCATGGCCCACTGGCGTGGGGAAAAAAAACCAAGCTCCCCTGACCCTGTCCTGGTGCCATAGTCGCACAGGTACTCATTGATGGCCCTCTGCTGCGTGTGCAGCCGCTGCAGCATGGCCAACGTTGAGTTCCACCTGGTGGGCATGTCACAGATTAGGCGGTTCTTGGGCAGGTTAAACTCCTTTTGGAGGTCCGTCAGCCGAGCACTGGCATTATATGACCGGCGGAAATGCACACAGACTTTCCTGGCCTGCCTCAGGACATCCTGTAAGCCCGGGTACCTGCCCAAGAACCGCTGCACCACCAAGTTAAGGACGTGAGCCAAACAGGGCACATGGGTCATTTGTCCCTGTCGGAGGGCAGAGAGGAGGTTGGTGCCATTGTCGCAAACCACCATTCCTGCCTTAAGTTGGCGTGGCGTCAACCACCTCTGAACCTGCCCCTGCAGAGCTGACAGAACCTCTGCCCCAGTGTGGCTCCTGTCCCCCAAGCACACCAGCTCAAGCACCGCATGGCATCTTTTGGCCTGCGTACTTGCGTAGCCCCTTGAACGCCTACGGAGCACCGCTGGTTCCGAGGAAGAGGCCATGGAGGAAGAAGAAGAGGAGGGGGTGGAGGAGAGAGGTGTGTCACAATCAGCATTTTGGAGGCGTGGTGGCGGAACAACCTCCAACACTACTGCACCTTGTCCTGCATCCTTCCCAGCTGCCAGCAGAGTCACCCAATGCGCCGTGAAACTTAGGTAACGTCCCTGTCCATGCCTGCTGGACCATGAGTCAGCGGTAATATGCACCTTACCGCTGACCGCCCTGTCCAGCGAGGCATGGACATTGCCTTCCACATGCCGGTAGAGAGCCGGAATCGCCTTCCGTGAGAAAAAGTGGCGTTTGGGTACCTGCCACTGAGGAACCGCACATTCCACAAACTCACGGAAGGGGGCAGAGTCTACCAACTGAAAAGGCAGCAGTTGAAGTGCTAGCAATTTTGCCAAGCTAGCATTCAACCGCTGGGCATGTGGATGGCTGGGAGCAAACTTCTTTCGGCGGTGCAGCAGCTGGGGCAGGGAAATTTGCCTGGTACAATCTGACGTCGGTGTACCAAAAGCAGATTGCCCACAAGTACTTGGCTGTGACACACCTAATTCTACACCTTCATTCCTCTCACTGCAGGTCTCAGAGAGGACTGAAGGTCTAGTGGGGTTGGAAATCTCAGCTGATGAGGAGCAAGGAGAGATCCTCTTTGTTCTTTGGTGTGGGTCTTTTAGATACGCTTGCCAACGAACTGCATGGCAGGTCAACATATGTCTGGTCAAGCATGTGGTACCCAAGCGGGAGATATTTTGGCCACGCGAGATACGCTTGAGACATATGTTGCAAATAGCAGCGGTGCGATCTGATGCACTCGTCTCAAAAAAGGCCCACACCAAAGAACTTTTTGAATAACGCGCAGAGACTGCAGCGCCCTGCACATGTGGAGCTTTGGGGTGTGATGCAGTCAATGTGCTGCCCTTAGGCTGGCCCCTGGAGGGCATCCTGCCTCGTTGGTGATGTGCTGCCGCCTCCTCCTCCTCCTCCTCCTCCTCTCTCCTATCAGGCACCCACGTTGAGTCAGTGACCTCATCATCCCCTCCCTCCTCATCACTGGAGCAAACCTGGCAGTATGCTGCAGCAGGGGGAGCATGACTGCCAGATTGCTGTCCTTCTTGGGCACCCCCTCTGTCCGCGCTCATGTTACTGCCTTCATCGAGCTCAGTATCGTCATCAGAGCCTTCCAAACGCTGGGCATCCTCCTGGAGCATGTACCCAACACTGTGGTCAAACAGTTCGAGGGAATCCTCATGAGGACATGGTGGAGCTAGGGAAGGAGTCACTGATGACATTGAGCTGAGGGAAGAGGCCGCTGCTTTGCCAGACAAAGCACCCTGGGCATGGGTGAGAGAGGATGAGGAGGATGAGGACGGCTTGGTCATCCACTCGACCAAGTCTTCCGCATGTTGCGGCTCAACATGGCCAGCTGCCGAAAAAAAGGCCAAGCGTGTCCCATGGCCACGTGCTGATGAGGATGCACCGTCTCCACGACCAGCACTAGACACAGAGCCTGCTTGCCCTCTCTTATTGGCTTGTGACTGTCTGCCTCTCCTTCTTGGCCTTCCAGACATACTAATGGCCTGTAGCTGCACTAAGCTGGGATAGAACACCTGTAATTTTCTTCAAGTAGCTTTATATACTGTAACCAGACAAGCCTGCCTGTCAGTAGGAAGATAACAGGAACGGATCTAGCTGAACACTGTGAGCAGGACGCACTGTACTAAATGTAAATAGTCTAGCTGCCTGACCGTGGTACTAATAGGATCAAATAGAACACCTGTAATTTTCTTCAGGTAGCTTTATATACTGTAACCAGACAAGCCTGCCTGTCAGTAGGAAGATAACAGGAACGGATCTAGCTGTACACTGTGAGCAGGACGCACTGTACTAAATGTAAATAGTCTAGCTGCCTGACCGTGGTACTAATAGGATCAAATAGAACACCTGTAATTTTCTTCAGGTAGCTTTATATACTGTAACCAGACAAGCCTGCCTGTCAGTAGGAAGATAACAGGAACGGATCTAGCTGTACACTGTGAGCAGGACGCACTGTACTAAATGTAAATAGTCTAGCTGCCTGACCGTGGTACTAATAGGATCAAATAGAACACCTGTAATTTTCTTCAGGTAGCTTTATATACTGTAACCAGACAAGCCTGCCTGTCAGTAGGAAGATAACAGGAACGGATCTAGCTGAACACTGTGAGCAGGACGCACTGTACTAAATGTAAATAGTCTAGCTGCCTGACCGTGGTACTAATAGGATCAAATAGAACACCTGTAATTTTCTTCAGGTAGCTTTATATACTGTAACCAGACAAGCCTGCCGGTCAGTAGGAATTTAACAGGAACGGATCTAGCTGAACACTGTGAGCAGGACGCACTGCACTAAATGTAAATAGCAGGAACGGATCTAGCTGAACACTGTGAGCAGGACGCACTGCACTAAATGTAAATAGTCTAGAAGATAACAGGAACGGATCTAGCTGAACACTGTGAGCAGGACGCACTGCACTAAATGTAAATAGTCTAGAAGATAACAGGAACGGATCTAGCTGAACACTGTGAGCAGGACGCACTGCACTAAATGTAAATAGCAGGAACGGATCTAGCTGAACACTGTGAGCAGGACGCACTGCACTAAATGTAAATAGTCTAGAAGATAACAGGAACGGATCTAGCTGAACACTGTGAGCAGGACGCACTGCACTAAATGTAAATAGCAGGAACGGCTCTAGCTGAACACTGTGCGCAGGACGCACTGCACTAAATGTAAATAGCAGGAACGGATCTAGCTGAACACTGTGAGCAGGACGCACTGCACTAAATGTAAATAGCAGGAACGGATCTAGCTGAACACTGTGAGCAGGACGCACTGCACTAAATGTAAATAGCAGGAACGGATCTAGCTGAACACTGTGAGCAGGACGCACTGCACTAAATGTAAATAGCAGGAACGGATCTAGCTGAACACTGTGAGCAGGACGCACTGCACTAAATGTAAATTGCAGGAACGGATCTAGCTGAACACTGTGAGCAGGACGCACTGCACTAAATGTAAATAGTCTAGAAGATAACGGGAACGGATCTAGCTGAACACTGTGAGCAGGACGCACTGCACTAAATGTAAATAGCAGGAACGGATCTAGCTGAACACTGTGAGCAGGACGCACTGCACTAAATGTAAATAGCAGGAACGGATCTAGCTGAACACTGTGAGCAGGACGCACTGCACTAAATGTAAATAGCAGGAACGGATCTAGCTGAACACTGTGAGCAGGACGCACTGCACTAAATGTAAATAGCAGGAACGGATCTAGCTGAACACTGTGAGCAGGACGCACTGCACTAAATGTAAATTGCAGGAACGGATCTAGCTGAACACTGTGAGCAGGACGCACTGCACTAAATGTAAATAGTCTAGAAGATAACAGGAACGGATCTAGCTGAACACTGTGAGCAGGACGCACTGCACTAAATGTAAATAGCAGGAACGGATCTAGCTGAACACTGTGAGCAGGACGCACTGCACTAAATGTAAATAGCAGGAACGGATCTAGCTGAACACTGTGAGCAGGACGCACTGCACTAAATGTAAATAGCAGGAACGGATCTAGCTGAACACTGTGAGCAGGACGCACTGCACTAAATGTAAATAGCAGGAACGGATCTAGCTGAACACTGTGAGCAGGACGCACTGCACTAAATGTAAATAGCAGGAACGGATCTAGCTGAACACTGTGAGCAGGACGCACTGCACTAAATGTAAATTGCAGGAACGGATCTAGCTGAACACTGTGAGCAGGACGCACTGCACTAAATGTAAATAGTCTAGAAGATAACAGGAACGGATCTAGCTGAACACTGTGAGCAGGACGCACTGCACTAAATGTAAATAGCAGGAACGGATCTAGCTGAACACTGTGAGCAGGACGCACTGCATTAAATGTAAATAGTCTAGATAGAAGATAACAGGAACGGATCTAGCTAAACTGAATACAGTGTATATATATATATGCAACACCTGGGGTGCATATATATACACAATACACTGTAAGTGCAGCTAACTGACTGACTGTTCTGCCTAATCTATCTAACTCAAATCAAATGACACTGTCTCTCTCTCTCTCTATCTCTCAGCACACCGGAACACACACTACACAGGGCCGCCGTGCAGGCGGCCTTATATAGTGTGGGGTGTGTACTAAATCCCCTGAGCCATAATTGGCCAAAGCCACCCTGGCTTTGGCCAATTACAGCTCTCTCTACTGACAGCGCTGTGATTGGCCAAGCATGCGGGTCATAGTGCATGCTTGGCCAATCATCAGCCAGCAATGCACTGCGATGCCGCAGTGAATTATGGGCCGTGACGCGCCACACGAATTTAGCGCGAACGGCCCATAACGTTCGCAATTCGGCGAACGATCGAACAGCCGATGTTCGAGTCGAACATGGGTTCGACTCGAACACGAAGCTCATCCCTAATCGGCAGCACGGTGGCTTAATAGTTAGCAATTGTGCCCCCCAGCACTGGGGTCCCTGGTTTGAATAGGGACACTGTCTGCATGGAGTCTGTGTGCTCTCTCTGTGCTTGAGTGCTTTTCCTCTGGGTACTTCAAAGGCATGCTGGTAGGATAATTGGCTCTTGTCTAAATAGGACCTGGTATGTGTACATGAGATAAGGACCTTAAGCTGGCCATAGATGGTTCAAATCTCTACCGGTTCAGCAGGAACCGGCCAAGATTCAAACCATGTGTGGGGAGGCTGAATGTACCAAGTTGATTGACCAATCAACTTGGGTATAACCAGCAGGGCTGCTATTAGAAACCATGGGGACCCATATAGCCTAAATGACAGCCCCTCATCCAAAAATATCAAATGATATTGTCACTAAAAATACACTAAAAACTTTATTAGCGGACACAAATACAACATAAATTACACACAGATACTGGAACCAATCCCCCTGGGGAAGCCGCAAGGGGATCGGTGTCAGCAATAAGACAGTAGAGCCAGCCCTCCTGTTCGGCGGGTGCCCCCCCTTTTGAACTGATGGGGCCCGGGCCCAGTACAGGAGGGCCAGTTGTATTGCCTTATTAGTGGCCCTGATAACCAGCCTGCTGGATTCACTTGCAACTATCGCTGCTGTAGCTGCTACCCTGTTTCCCTGAAAATAAGACCTAGCGTGATTGTCAGTG
The DNA here is from genome assembly GCF_042186555.1 of Aquarana catesbeiana. Classification (NCBI taxonomy): domain Eukaryota; kingdom Metazoa; phylum Chordata; class Amphibia; order Anura; family Ranidae; genus Aquarana; species Aquarana catesbeiana. Next base: position 231,062,480 of record NC_133335.1, on the reverse strand, counting down.
ATGGCTGCAATATAAGCCCTACCCCCCAAATAAGCCCTACCCTGTTTCCCCGAAAATAAGCCCTACCCTGAAAATAAGACCTACAAGGACTTTAACTAGGGCTTCTTTGGGGGGTAGGGCTTATATTGCAGCCATCACCGACAATCACGCTAGGTCTTATTTTCGGGGAAACAGGGTAGCAATAATCACAGTCTTCTCCTGGTGGGGATGGCTTCCTCCTCCTGCCCCCACGCCGGGAGCAGTCGATTGCTCCGCAGGAGGGATTCCCTTGTCAGCACTGTCTGTGTTGATGGCGGAATCGCGCAAACTTCTTTCCTGCAACCCAGGGTAATTGTCATTTGTCCCTCATTTTTGTCTAAAAATGGGCAATCAGCGCAAACAAAAATGAAACGATTATAGAAATAAAATGCAAGCTGAACACTAAAAAGGCTAATCACAACGCCTCAAATGCATTCAATATAAGAGATGAGTGTGGCCCAATAAATATAAATATAAATAGTCCAAATAATCCAGAAGAGGAACCAGAAGTCCCGGAGCTTGATGAGGAAGAGTCGCGTGAAAGAATGAATCCAATTCACTAGCCACTGTGTGACAATCCCTCCACCGACCGATAAAATGAGCGCTTACCGGAGCGAGTGGACCCCTGGGAACCAGGAGGTCAACCACGCTTGTCTCCACCGGAGATACTAAATGGATCACCAACGCTCCAGTCAGTGTAAGCAGCCCAATCGAAAATATGAAGACAAAACCAAAATCTAAGTGCTCTCCGCTTGTATAATCAATACGTTTATTAAAATAGAGACTCACTCATGTTATGCCATGAAAGTAAGCATATAAAGTTCCATTGACAGTATCTGTGAATATCGCTCTGTGTGGACGAAGGATGGTACAGGGTGACGTCCGCAACGTAGCTCCTAACCCCTGTACGCGTTGCGTCCTGCAGGTCTTCATCAGCAGGACGTAACACGTATGGGTGGAGGAGCTACATTGTGGGCGTTGCCCACTGCCATTTTTATCCAGCTCTGGGACTTCTGGTTCCTCTTCTGGATTATTTGGACAATTTTTATTCATATTTATTTCGCATATTTATTGCGCTGTCCCTCATTTTGGTCTGATCTATATAGTTTTATTCAGGGCTTTATTTCCTCAGGGAATAGGTGCAGGTACTTCACCACCCCCCCTTTCCGACTACCCCCTTGTCTCCGCTTCCTACCCCCACCTTCAAGCACTACCCCTTGGTTCCACCTTGTACCCACCTCCCAGTACCACCTCTCTTAAGGTATACAGAACGTTTGCATGGAAGTAATTTGTATGTAATTTGACACTGATAACAAGAAAAGCAATTATGGTGTGGGGTTGTTTTTCAGCGGTTGGGTTTGGCCCCTTAGTTCCAGTGAAGGAAACTCTTAAGGCGTCAGCATACCAAGACGTTTTGGACAATTTCATGCTCCCAACTTTGTGGGAACAGTTTGGGGACGGCCCCTTCCTGTTCCAACATGACTGCCCACCAGTGCACAAAGCAAGGTCCATAAAGACATGGATGAGCGAGTTTGGGGTGGAGGAACTTGACTGGCCTGCACAGAGTCCTGACCTCAACCTGATAGAACACCTTTGGGATGAATTAGAGCGGAGACTGCGAGCCAGGCCTTCTTGTCCAACATCAGTGCCTGACCTCACAAATGCGCTTCTGGAAGAATGATCAAACATTCCCATAGACACACTTCTAAACCTTGTGGACGGCCCTCCCAGAAGAGTTGAAGCTGTTATAGCTACAAAGGGTGGGCCAACTCAATATTGAACCCTACGGACTAAAGCTGGCCATACACCATACAATTTTCTTATTCAATTTTCTTTAGATTTACCTTCAACTATGTAGTGCAAGGGTCTGCCTGATTGCATACACATTGAAAGGGTTTAGGTTTCACCTCATATTATATGGTTTTGGTAAATCTAAAGGAAAGTTGAACAGGAAAATTGAATAGTGTATGGCCAGCCTAAGAGTGGGATGCCATTAAATTTCATGTGTGTGTAAAGGCAGGCGTCCCAATACTTTTGGCAATATAGTGTAAATCCGGTGGCTGCGATTCTGACGACGACAGTGACTGAGATATTACAGAACGCAGGCATGTACCTGCACAATGGCTGGCAGCACAAACGCGCCTTTTCTCTGGGCATGGTCGTGTAGAGCCGGGGATTAGCACGGTGTTGTGTGTGTGTGCGGGATTCCTTGTTTGACTTGGGGAAGGCGCGGTCTGTTTATCCAGCCGGCTTGTAGAAAATAGTGGCGTTCCCATAGTAATGGCATTTTACTGAAGGCACTAGTAACTCCGAGCAGGCTTGGCAGCCATGCCCGCCTCTCGCGCTTGAGAAAACAGGCAGCGCTCTTAATAGGCTCATTCAGTACCAGGTCCGTATAAAAAATTGGCAAAGGATTTTTTTTTTCCCAGAGGGGGCGGTACAAAAGGATAAGGGGACATCAGCTGCGTGTACAGAAAATGAAATGCGCTGCAGCTTACCAGTCCTTAAAGAAGACCTTCACCTTCTTCTTTTTTTTTTTTTTTTTAATTAAGTGGTTGTAAACCTCAGACATGAAATATGAACAAAGCATATTCCTCTATAGAAGTGATCTCCAAACTGCAGTCCAGGGGCCGGATGTGGCCCTTTGCTTGCCTTTATCTGGACCTTGGTGCACTATTCCTCCCACCAACACCAATTATTGGGCATGATTCCTCCCACCGGCACCAATAATGGGGCACAATTCCTCCCACCGACGCCAATGATGGGGCACTATTCCTCCCACCGGCACCAATGATGGGGCACGATTCCTCCCACCGGCGATAATGATGGGGCACGATTCCTCCCACCGATGCCAATGATGGGGCACGATTCCTCCCACCGACGCCAATGATGGGGCACGATTCCTCCCACCGACGCCAATGATGGGGCAGTATTCCTCCCACCGGCACCAATGATGGGGCACGATTCCTCCCACCGACGCAAATGATGGGGCACTATTCCTCCCACCGACGCCAATGATGGGGCAGTATTCCTCCCACCGGCACCAATGATGGGGCACGATCCCTCCCACCGGCACCAATGATGGGGCACGATCCCTCCCACCGGAACCAATGATGGGGCACGATTCCTCCCACCGACACCAGTCATTGGGCACTATTCCTCCCACCGACACCAATGATGGGGCACGATCCCTCCCACCGGCACCAATGATGGGGCACGATCCCTCCCACCGGCACCAATGATGGGGCACGATCCCTCCCACCGGCACCAATGATGGGGCACGATCCCTCCCACCGGCACCAATGATGGGGCACGATCCCTCCCACCGACACCAGTCATTGGGCACTATTCCTCCCACTGACACCAATGATGGGGCACGATTCCTCCCACCGGCACCAATGATGGGGCACTATTCCTCCCACTGACGCCAATGATGGGGCACCATTCCCCTTACTTGACAAAATTTAATGGGGCACTATTTCTCCAATTAAAACCAATGGTGGGGCACTGATGTTGGGGCATTTTCTACACCCACTAGCCACAGTCTGCCCCCCTAAAGCTTGAAGGACAGTAAATTGGCCCTTTGCTTAGAAAGTTTGGAGCTCTATAGTATGTACTTATCTCAATCCAGAGCACTAAGTGTCATTTCTTTCTGCTTCCTCCACTATCTGCATGAATCACTTCTGACAAGTTTTCCTGACACCTACCACTTGTAAAAAGTTGACAAGGGAGGGAGCTCCAGCACACAGCCTGTGATTGGCTCAGCTCTGTTCCTGTGTGATGGGGTGTGTGTGTCCCTTCCCTCCAATTAGCTCTCACTGAGCCCTACAGAGTGTAACTTCAGCTCCCCACTCCCTGCTTTCTGAAAGCTCAGACAAACTGTATAAAGTCTGCCCTCTGAATGGACGTGGGGAAGAGAGGGCTGCAGATAAACGGGTACAACTTTTATGTAGGAGGAATTTATCTCTGTGTATCACCTGAGGCTAGTTACTTCACTGGAGGAGAGTGCACAGGGATGACCCTATCAAAGAACAGTGGCTCCTTCACTATCCAATCACAGTTAAAGGGGAGGGGCGGTCCTTGACCAAACTGGCTTGGACTGCAATGGAGAAAAGTAAGGTCAGGGACTTGGCTCTGGTGACACTGGTGTCGAAATCACAGGACTGGCTGAACAGGATTGTCCCTGAATTCTGCTCTTTCCCTGCAGTTCCCCGCGCAGTAAATATTCCTGTTATGCAGAGAACGATAAACTTGTGCAATACCAGTCAGTCCTGTTGGTTGTAAATAAGAGCAGATAAGTTCCCTGGAACGAATGACGGGTCAGAGGTCAGAGTATAATGTTCCTTTCCGAGCCAAAAACACTCGGGAAGTGGCAGCGTCCTCCTATTTGTCTTGGCCGAGTCCGCCATCTTTGTACCGATTGCTCGCTCTGGGGGTAGGAGGAGCGCCTGGGGCCCAAAGCCCTGACTCATAATGGGATCATGGCAAAAGGATTTCTTTAAAGGGTCAATCCACCCAAATGTGGTTTCATAGATACAGTATCTCACAAAAGTTAGTACACCCCTCACATTTTTGCAAATATTTTATCTTTTCATTGAAATGACTCTTTGCTACAATGTAAAGTAGTGAGTGTACAGCTTGTATAACAGTGTAAATTTACTGTCCCCTCAAAATAACTCAACACACAGCCATTAATGTCTAAACCGCTGGCAACAAAAGTGAGTACACCCCTAAGTGAAAATCTACAAATTGGGCCCAAAGTGTCAATATTTTGTGTGGCCACCATTATTTTCCAGCACTGCCTTAACCCTCTTGGGCATGGAGGTCACCAGAGTTTCACAGGTTGCCACTGGAGTCCTCTTCCCCTCCTCCATGATGACATCACAGAGCTGGTGGATGTTAGAGACCTTGCGCTCCTCCACCTTCCGTTTGAGGATGTCCCACAGATGATCAATAGGGTTTAGGTCTGGAGACATGCTTGGCCAGTCCATCACCTTTACCTTCAGCTTCTTTAGCAAGGCAGTGGTCATCTTGGAGGTGTTTGGGGTCATTATCATGTTGGAATACTGCCCTGCGGCCCAGTCTCTGAAGGGAGGGGATCATGCTCTGCTTCAGTATGTCACAGTACATGTTGGCATTCATGGTTCCCTCAATGATCTGTAGCCCCCCAGTGCCGGCAGCCCTCATGCAGCCCCAGACCATGACACTCCCACCACTATGCTTGACTGTAGGCAAGACACACTTGTCTTTGTCCTCCTCACCTGGTTGCCGCCACACACGCTTGTCACCATCTGAACCAAATAAGTTTATCTTGGTCTCATCAGACCACAGGATATGGTTCCAGTAATCCATGTCCTTAGTCTGCTTGTCTTCAGCAAACTGTTTGCGGGCTTTCTTGTGCATCATCTTTAGAAGAGGCTTCCTTCTGGGATGACAGCCATGCAGACCAATTTGATGCAGTGTGCGGCGTATGGTCTGAGCACTGACAGGCTGACCCCCCACCCCTACAACCTCTGCAGCAATGCTGGCAGCACTCATACGTCTATTTCCCAAAGACAACCTCTGGATATGACGCTGAGCATGTGACCTCAACTTCTTTGGTGGACCATGGCGAGGCCTGTTCTGAGTGGAACCTGTCCTGTTATACCGCTGTATGGTCTTGGCCACCGTGCTGCAGCTCAGTTTCAGGGTCTTGGCAATCTTCTTATAGCCTAGGCCATCTTTATGTAGAGCAACAATTCTTTTTTTCAGATCCTCAGAGAGTTCTTTGCCATGAGGTGCCATGTTGAACTTCCAGTGACCAGTATGAGAGAGTGAGAGCGATAACACCAAATATAACACACCTGCTCCCCATTCACACCTGAGACCTTGTAAAACTAACGAGTCACATGACACCGGGGAGGGAAAATGGCTAATTGGGCTCAATTTGAACATTTTCACTTAGGGGTGTACTCACGTTTGTTGCCAGCGGTTTAGACATTAATGGCTGTGTGTTGAGTTATTTTGAGGGGACAGCAAATTTACACTGTTATACAAGCTGTACACTCACTACTTTACATTGTAGCAAAGTGTCATTTCTTCAGTGTTGTCACATGAAAAGATAGAAGAAAAGATTTACAGAAATGTGAGGGGTGTACTCACTTTTGTGAGATACTGTATAGATGGATTCTCATTGTGTTTCCAGCTCTTCACCTGTCCACCTTCACCCAGCACCTCCTCTCACACTTTTCATAATACTTAATTCAGGAGGGATGATGGGAACCCTTCATAATGGGCACAGCAGGCGTACAAGGCTGAGAAATCAGGAACTATGAGTCAAGGTAGTTCATAAGTCTCTGTTACTAGAGGTATAACAAATCCTTCCAAACACTAAAATATCCACTTTGGATGGACAGATCGTTTAACTTAGGCATTTTCATGACACCACCGGAGTCTTTCCTTAACCTTTTTTTTTTTTTTACATTGAAAAAAAAAAAAACAAGTCAGAAGGTCACATTCCATGTACAGGTGCTCAGTGCTTCCAGGTGAGGCTTTTCTCAGTTTTCACAGCGGTGTCACGCCTGAAGGCTCAGCGGTTCCTGGCTAGACAATGCGGTGCAGCTCGGTCACGACAAGGAAGGGGTTAAAAGGGATTAGGCTGAGCGCCGTTGTTTGTCCGGGTCTTTTGTATTCTGCACTCAGCCGAGACTGAGCCATCCTCCATGGCTCTGGAGAACTATTCTATGGGGGGGGGAGACTTTGTGGGTGACAATCTTTCTTTATCAAGTCATTTCCGTGAGGACGGTTTTCTTATTGTCAAACGATGGCTGCGGTCACACCCTGCACAATGTGCGCTCACACCGGGGGAACTCCCAGTAACCTCAGAAGGCTGGAGACAAAGGTGGCCATTGTGTCCAATCTGGAGAGCTGGAGAAGTGGTTTTATATTAAAGGTCAGGTAAAAGGTAGTACCACCTCCCCCTTACTGAAGGTTGTACCCTTCCCTAAGACTTAATCCGCCATAACGTGACCTCTTAGCCCGGCGGTCTGCTGGTGTCGCTCATTGACCCGTCTTATTGCCACCCCTCTCATCGACATGGAGACCATCGTTGAGATAGGACGTGGTCTCTGCTGGAGATACCTACCCATATTACGGACCCAATGTTCCAGGAACGGGCTCTGGAGCAGACATGTGATTCGGGGGTATTCACGTGCGACCAAGCAATGGTGAGGGAGGCACCATTAGGTAACTCAAATTAAAACCCAACGCTTTCCATAAAAAAAATAAATGCACAGAGCTATTCATCCAGTGAAATGTCATGCACTGTACATTCGTTCTGTGCAAATGCCAGAAAAAGCGAATGTTGTTAGACTATTCTCTCTCCACGTTGAATGTTATCCATTCATAAGAATAGCCTGAACCAGGTACAATATGGGCACTAGATGGCGCTCATTTATGTCCTATCATCTGCAGCTCCATCTAGTGGCCATAATGCAGGATTTTCCTGTTCCACGGCTTTTCTTATGAACGAAGAACATCTGACCTAGAGGAAATGTAGCCGAATAACATTTGATTTTGCCAACATTCGCACAGGACGAATGCACATGCAGTTTTGCAAGATGAATAGCTCTATTAATATTTTTTAGAAATACCTCCCTCAAAGTTCAACGCCGAGCAGAAGGAAAAGTTACTCTTGTGATGTCCCCCTCCATAATGCAAGGGTTAAAATATGATTAATTCAAAACTTTTGACTAGTGCAGAGAGGGGTTAACCCCTGGCAGGTTTCCCTGCTATGCCCCCCCATTAGGGAGATTCACCCTCTTCATTTGTCCTGGTGACCGTAAGTGAAGAAATCCCAAATCTTTGGGTTGTCACCAGAACAGGAATAGAGGGTTAATCTTCTGATGAGTTAAGCGATTCCTTCACTTTGTAGGCATTTCCTTACACTTCCTGATTTGGCTATGGTACAGGAAGTGAAGGGAAATCTCTCCAATGGCACACATTGCAAAACAGAAACTGACAGGGGTTATAACCCTCCCTTACTCTATCCAAAATGCAGTTGACTCTATTTCTAATTTAAATGTTCATCATGTCTAGGGGATGATGAGTGTTATAGTTCCCTTATTCCTCACTCGTGCAGGCTCATGCATGGTCTCTCAAAGCTGCTCTTCTTCGACAGTCGCGGGCTTCTTTGACGTCATCATGAACAATGCAGGACCAATGGTCCTGCATTGTACCTGTGGGCAGGCCAACTGGCATCCTCATCTTGGGAGCCTTGGACAGCAGAGGAGAGCTTTGGCTGACTGGGGAGTGAGTAATATGGTAAGTATAACTGCTGATTCTGTCCCCCTACACCATTAGTTTCCAAACTGTGGCCCGGGGGCCAGACGTGGCCATTTGCTAGCTTTTATCTGGCCCATGGGGCACTATCTCATTCACTGACAACAACGAAGGGCACAATTCCCCCCAATGACATCAACGAAAGGGCATAGTTCCTCACAATGACACTAACAATGGAGCCCAATGACACCAATGATGGGGCACGAAGCCTCCCAATGACACCAATGATGGAATTGGGGAACAATGCCTCCCAATGACACCAATAATGGGGCACAATTCCTACCAATGACATCAACAAAGGGGCACAGTTCCACCCAATGACACTGATGATGGGGCACAGTTCCTCCCCACTGACACCAATGATAGGGGAGTGTTTACTCCCACTGGTGATGGAACATTTTGTACTCCCGTTGGCCACAGCCCAGCCCCCATAAAGTCAGAGGGACAGTAAACTGACCCTTTGTTTAAAAGGTCTGGAAACTCCCGTCCTAGACAAAACATGCATTTAACCCTTGCAGTATGGAGGAGGTCAAACCGCAACGGGGAGTTCAGTTCAGTTAAATTATTTAAATGTCCCACTGCCAATGAAAATGGTCTTCACGTTCTTGAACAGCTGAAGAATCCAGGTGTGATAGACGTCTGGTCCTCCTCTGCGCTGTGGTTCTACTCACTGGCTTCTATGTCAATAAGAGATTCTGGGTAATGATCAAGGCAGCTGGCCAGTGGAACCACAATACCCAGTGAAGGACATTCCAGGTGTCAGATGCTAAGGATTTCAGCTGCTGGCATAGCTCTGAAGAAAACAAAGATTGGCATCACCAGTAGGCTTCTTAAAAACCTACAGATGTGAGCTGACCATTTGAGTCTGGATGGAGCTGGTGTCCATATATTGAAGGATCTAGTGGTCATTTGCTGGTCAACCTGTCTCAGGGATCAGCTGGACTATTTGGAAAAGTTGTTCTAATTGATATTATTTACAGAAAGCCTGAGCTGACCATTTGAGTTTGGATGGAGCTGAGGTCCATCTATTGAAGGATCTAGTGGACATATTCCGGCCAACCATTCTCGGATATATTGGAGCATTTGGAAAAGTTGTCCTAATTTCTGTTATCCACATAGGACCTGAGCTGACTATTTGAAGCATCTAGTGGATACCTACTGGCCAAGTATTTTTAGGGTGTCAATTGGACCATTTGGAACAGTTGTCCCAATTGATATTGTCTGCCCCTTTTCAGGGATCAAATGGACCATTTGGAAAAGTTGTACTAATTAATTGATATCCACAAAAGACCTGAGCTGGCCATTTGAGTCTGGATGAAGCTAATGTCCATCTATTGAAGGATCTAGTGGACATATTCTGGCCACCCATTCTCAGATATATTGGACCATTTGGAAAAGTTGTCCTAATTGATATTATCCACATAGGACCTGAGCTGACTATTTGAAGGATTCAGCGGATACCTACTGGCCAAGTATTTTTAGGTTGTCAATTGAACCATTTGGAACAGTTGTCCCAAGTGATATTGTCTGTCCCTTCTCAGATAACCAGCACCTGACTAGTACTTCCTGACATACTACTTCCAAAACAGAATGGTTGCCTTCACCATCTATGGTCAAAAGGTACTCTTGAAATCCCAGGTCTACCTCTCAATGACCTCCACCATCATTTCCAGCTGTTTTGTACTCTGTGAGTGTAGATGGTGGGGGCGGGTCTCGTAAAAAAAAAAAAAAAAGCAATTCTCCCTCACCTGTGAGTCTGATACCTCCGAGGGCTTTTCGGTCAGACTTCCACTCTCAGTAGGAATGAGATCGTTGTATTTAGCTACGTCCTCATCTGAATAATGAAGGCTTCCAGGACTGGGGCGGGGCGGAGATCTGCAAAGAAAAAGTAACTTCAGGAAGACTTGATAGGAGGAAAGTACTACCCCCCCCCCCCCCCCTCAGTTCAGACTGATTAAACTCCACACTGTAATACAGTTCTGTATCCATGAATAGACCCATGCTGTTCATTTTGGTCCAAATATAAATCTGGACACGTTTTTGGTTATTCTGAGATTTGGATGAATCGGAATCTCCCCCCCAATCCATACCAGGCCCTTTGGGTCAGGTATGGTTTTTAAGGGGAACCCCACACCAAAACTAGAAAAAAAAGCATGGGCCCCTCCAAATCCATACCAGACCCTTATCCGTGCACGCAGCCCAGGAAAGGGGGAGGGGGATGATCGAGTGCCTCCCCTCTCCTGAACTATACCAGGTCACATGCCCTCAACATGGTGGGGGGGTGCTTTGTTGCCCATGTTGATGTGGACAAGGGCCTCTTCCCCCACAACCCTGGCCCAGTGGTTGTGGGGGGGGTGTAAAGCCCCCCCAGAACCCGACACCCCCCCCATCTGAATGAGTAGGGGTACACAGTGTACAAAGTAAATAAAAACGCAACAGTTTTTAACAAGAAACAAACCCTCCCCCCCCCAAAAAAAAACCAGTTATGGATCCAACGAAGGCTCCTGCTGTCTGACAGTTCTTAAAGCGAGATTCCGTCCTAAAAAAAAAAAAAAATTAAAGTCAGCAGCTACTAACAGTGTAGCTGCTGACTTTAAATAAGTACTTACCTGTCCTGGGTGCCCGCGATGTCGGCCGCCCGAGGCCGACCCTTCCCTCGGCTCTCAGGTCCCAGCATCGCCATCCTAGGAAAGGGAAACAGATAGTGGAGCCTTGCGGCTTCACTGCCAGTTCCCTACAGCGTACGCGCGAGCGGCGCTCCGTTCTGTGAATGGCCCCGTGGTTTTCTGGGAACACACACAGTTCCCAGAAGACAACAGGGCCGCTCACCGAGGAGAAGAACTCACCGTGGAATAGGAAGAGGCAGATTAGGAAGACTGCCTAGCAACAAGGGTTTAGGCAAGTTTAAAATTTTTTTTTTTCAAATTTTTTTTTTTTTAATTTTTTTAGGATTTTTCATGCAATTTTTTTTTTTTTTTTTACGGTGGCCCTCCACTTTAATCAGCTGATTGGACTGTAAGATTTACTTTGAGTTGACCTTTGGTCTCATTAGATCTTTAACGAATTACTGAATCATGTCGAATTCATTCATTTAGGTAAGTTTAATTTTTTTTTTTTTTTTTTTTTAATTTTTTTTAGGATTTTTGGTGATTTTTTTTTTTTCAGGGTGGCCCTCCACTTTAACTAAGGGGCAGGGCCACCCGATGAGATCACTGGTTGATCCCACACCCTTGTGACATTATCGACCAGGGGAATGCTGGGTCGAAGACGTCACAAGGGGGTGGGGGTCATTCGGTGATGTCATCTGGTGGCCCCCTGCCACTTCATTATTTAAGAACTGTCGGACAGCGAGAGCCTATTTAACATGCAGAACTAAGGCACCCCCACAACCACTAGGCAGAGCCTCCCCTGCCCCAAAGCACCCCCCCTCATGTTGAAGGTATGTGGCCTGGTATGGTTCGTGGGGAAGCCTGCTGACAGCTGGAATGTCATCGGTTGCTAAGGACACGGCGGCTGGCTTCCCGGCCCCCTGCTTAACGACCAGCTAATCTTCACACAGATTTCGAATCGGTCGATCATTCGATCAAATTCGAATTGTTCCAAAAATTCTGAATTCATTAGCATATTAATAACCGAAACAAAACTAAACGAAACTAATTTTCAAACGAATCAACAAGATGAAATTTGTAACATAAGGAATCTATCCGAAACTAAACAAATTTTTCTGTTCTACACGTCTATCCATTAATACATCATTTAATGTTTACTAAATTCAAGTTCTGTAAGTCCCTCCTTTGGCCTAGTATTAGCCTCTCACAGTCCCTGTACAGCAGAACTCAGACAGGAAGAGGGAAAAGCAGCACAACGAGCTAATTAGTTGCACTACAGTTCTCGAGTACTAACTGGGAGCATGCTGATGGGAGGAGAGAGCAGAATGAAAGAGATGAGTCTTCCGCTTCTCCTTCATCAGTCACAGGCTGGGGGAGGGGCAAGGCCTGCAACTACTCAGTGACACTAAACGATATCCTCCTTCAATAATTCTCCATACACATCCACTACTTGATGGTCCTGTAATCTTTTTCTCATACAATCCTTTCCTTCCTCCCTGTAATGTCCTCTGTGAGCTCCTGAACCCCCCCCCCAACTTGTTTTGTTTGTTTGGAACGAGCGGTGCACATTAGTTGCGGTCATGTACACAGCTCCATGCACACTACAAATCCCATAGTCCATGTCAGGCAAGAGAGGGGGGCTACATTCCTACATACAGAGGAACCAAGTCAAGCTGGCTACGTTCCTACATACAGAGGAACCAAGTCAAGCTGGCTACGTTCCTACATACAGAGGGCCTGAGGCAGGGGGGCTACGTTCCTACATACAGAGGGACCAAGGCAGGATAGGCTACGTTCCTACATACAGAGGGACCAAGGCAGGGTGGCTACATTCCTACATACAGAGGGACCAAGGCAGGGGGGCTACGTTCCTACATACAGAGAGACCAAGGCAGGATAGGCTACGTTCCTACATACAGTGGGACCAAGGCAGGGGGCTATGTTCCTACATACAGAGGGACCAAGGCAGGGGGGCTACGTTCCTACATACAGAGGGGCCAAGGCAGGGGGGCTACGTTCCTACATACAGAGGGGCCAAGGCAGGGGGGCTACGTTCCTACATACAGAGGGGCCAAGGCAGGGGGGGCTACGTTCCTACATACAGTGGGACCAAGGCAGGATGGGCTACGTTCCTACATACAGAGGGCCTGAGGCAGGGGGGCTACGTTCCTACATACAGAGGGACCAAGGCAGGGGGGCTACATTCCTACATACAGAGGGACCAAGGCAGGATAGGCTACGTTCCTACATACAGTGGGACCAAGGCAGGGGGGCTACGTTCCTACATACAGTGGGACCAAGGCAGGGGGCTATGTTCCTACATACAGAGGGACCAAGGCAGGGGGGCTACGTTCCAACATACAGAGGGGCCAAGGCAGGGGGGCTACGTTCCAACATACAGAGGGGCCAAGGCAGGGGGGCTACGTTCCAACATACAGAGGGGCCAAGGCAGGGGGGCTACGTTCCTACATACAGTGGGACCAAGGCAGGGGGCTATGTTCCTACATACAGAGGGACCAAGCAGGGGGGCTACATTCCTACATACAGAGGGGCCAAGGCAGGGGGGCTACGTTCCTACATACAGTGGGACCAAGGCAGGATGGGCTACGTTCCTACATACAGAGGGGCCAAGGCCAGGGGTGGCTACGTTCCTACATACAGATGGCCTGAAGCAGGGGGGCTACGTTCCTACATACAGTGGGACCAAGGCAGGGGGGCTACAGCCCTACATACAGAGGGCCTGAGGCAGGGGGGCTACGTTCCTACATACAGAGGGACCAAGGCAGGGGGGCTACATTCCTACATACAGTGGGACCAAGGCAGGATAGGCTACGTTCCTACATACAGTGGGACCAAGGCAGGGGGGCTACGTTCCTACATACAGAGGGACCAAGGCAGGGGGCTATGTTCCTACATACAGAGGGACCAAGGCAGGGGGGCTACGTTCCTACATACAGAGGGGCCAAGGCAGGGGGGCTACGTTCCTACATACAGTGGGACCAAGGCAGGATGGGCTACGTTCCTACATACAGTGGGACCAAGGTGGGGGGGGGGCGCTACGCTCTGACATACAATGGGACCAAGGCAGGGGGGGGGCTACGTTCCTACATACAGTGGGACCAAGGTAGGGGGGCTACGTTCCTACATACAGAGGGACCAAGGCAGGGAGGCTACGTTCCTACATACAGTGGGACCAAGGCAGGGGGGCTACGTTCCTATATACAGTGGGACCAAGGCAGGGGGTCTACATTCCTACATATGGTGGGACCAAAGCAGGGGGCTACGTTCCTACATACAGTGGGACCAAAGCAAGGGGGCTATGCTTTTACATACATTGGGACCAGGGCAGAGTAGCTTAGTGCCTACATACTGTGGGACCAAGGCATAGAGGGCTACATTCCTATGTACAGAGGGACCAAGGTAAGGGGGCTATGTACTACATACAGTGGGACCAAGGCAGAGGGGCTACATTCCTTTATACATGAGATCAAGGTAGGGGACTACAGTCCTACATATAGTGGGACCAAGGCAGGGGGGCTATGTTTCTACATACAGAGGAACTAAGGTGGAGGGCTACATTTCTACATTCAGTGGGACCAAGGCAGGGGGGCTACGTTTCTACATATAGTGGGACTAAGGCAGGGGGCTATGTTCCTTTATACAGTGGGACCAAGGTAAGGGACTACATTCCTACATATAGTGGGACCAAGGTAGGGGACTACATTCCTACATATAGTGGGACCAAGGCAAGGTGGTTGCATTCCTACATACAGAGGGACCAAGGCAAGGGGGCTACATTCCTACATACAGAGGGACCAAGGCAGGGGGGGGGGCAATGTTTCTACATACATTAGGACCAAGGAGGGGGGGCTATGTTTCTGCATACAGTGGGACCCCTCCTGCAGGCTCCTCTGAACTTCTAGACCAGTCCCGCAGCCTCTTCTGGCGGTTGCAGGTCCTCTGATGTCATCAAGACATGCAGAACCCATAACCCAAGTGCCAGGACAAGGTCATCCAGCGCCCAGAGCAAAGAATGAACAGAATGAAGGCCCCCCCCCCCATCCATACAGTAAACCATTGCGCCCAGGGCAGCCTCCCCTCCCACCCACCCCCTTGTCCCGACCCTGCATAGCCCTACACTAGACTGGAAGATGCCCAAGGGGCAGTCCACCGCCCGAGTGTAGGAGTGCGCCATCTGCTGGTCTTTTCACATCCCCCAGACCTAAATGAGCATTTCACCCTCGCACTGCAGGTGGAGCCCCCCAACACAAGAGGGGATTTGTTTTTCCTTTCCCCAGAGTTGGGCTTTATGTTAAAGAGGACCTGTACGCATCGCTGGAATTGCTCAAATATTTTTCAGCCGCATTAAACAATTTTAAGGTTTTGTCAGTTGGCGGGGCGAATGTTAAATAAGCCGATCGAAGAATTTGTGCGTAATGTCTGAAGATTAGCGAGTAATAATTTTTAACAACATTGGAGTTTGAAATCGACACAATTCAGGGAATCTAACTCCAATTTAATCCCATTAGGCAGCCCCCCCACTCCCCGCCCCGGGAATAGAATTCCTCGGTTAATTACCCCGCAGAGCCCATGCCAGCCGGTGACACTCTACCCGGCCTCTCCCTCTCTTCTTCTCCGGCTCATAAGTGCTTCAACTGTGATGTTCCTAACAGAGGAGTCTTTGTGGCGCGGCCAGCGGGAGGACCGAGCTGAGCGCTGCGGCAACGAGACCTGAATATCAACGAGGAGAAACCACTTTATACCGCGACGTGTCCTGTGCCAGGCCCTTCACCGCCGAGGGGGTGCACTCGGCACGGGAACGCTTTATTAGCCCATGAAGGGGAAGGGGGTGGGGAGACGCAATAGGCAGCGGCATACACTAACCCACCGTAACCAGCTGTTTGATGTAGTCCATCTAATGAGGTCAAAACCAAAAAAAATCTTCTTTTTAAAATGCATCAAGTTTTATACTTTCCAGAAAAACCAAAGACCTCATCATGTCTCCAATCAGATTCAGATCTAAACGGATGATTCTGATTGGTGGCTGGGGACTGTTATAAATAGAAAGATTATTCAGCAATCATAAATATACACTATATTACCAAAAGTATTGGGACACCTGCCTTTACACGCACATGAACTTTAATGGCATCCCAGTCTTAGTCCGTAGCGTTCAATATTGAGTTGGCTCCGCCCTTTGCAGCTATAACAGCTTCATCTCTTCTGGGAAGGCCGTCCACAAGGTTTAGGAGTGTGTCTATGGGAATGTTTGACCATTCTTCCAGAAGAGCATTTGTGAGGTCAGGCACTGATGTTGGGCAAGAAGGCCTGGCTCACAGTCTTCACTTTAATTCATCCCAAAGGTGTCGTATTGAGGTCAGGACTCTGTGCAGGCCAGTCAAGTTCCTCCACCCCAAACTCGCCCATCCATGTCTTTATGGACCTTGCTTTGTGCACTGGTCCAAAACATTTGGTGGAGGGGGGGATTATGGTGTGGGGGTTGCATTTCAGGGGTTGGGCTTGGCCCCTTAATTCCAGTGAAGGGAACTCTTAATTCATACCAAAACATTGTGGACAATTTCATTCTCCCCAATTTGTGGGAACAGTTTGGTGATGGCCCCTTCCTATTCCAACATGACTGCGCACCAGTGCACAAAGCAAGGTCCATAAAGACATGGATGAGTGAGTTTGGGGTGGAGGAACTTGACTGGCTCCACAGAGTCCTGACCTCAACCCGATAGAACACCTTTGGGATGAATTAGAGTGGAGACTGCGAGCCAGGCCTTCTCGTCCAACATCAGTACCTGACCTCACAAATGCTCTTCTGGAAGAACGGTCAAACATTCCCATAGACACACTCCTAAACCTTGTGGACGGCCTTCCCAGAAGAGTTGAAGCTGTTATAGCTGCAAAGGGTGGGCCAACTCCATATTGAACCCTACGGACTAAGACTGGGATGCCATTAAATTTCATGTGCGTGTAAAGGAAGGTGTCCCAATACTTTTGGTAAGTCTCTCTCTCTCTATCTATCTATCTATCTATCTATCTATCTATCTATCTATCTATATATATATATATATATATATATATATATATATATATATATTATAGAGATATAGATATCTATATATATCGGATATACAAAATAACCAAAAAGAAACAGAACCTCAAATTGCTTGTTAATTAACCCCGTCACACCCCCCTTTAACCACTTGAGCCCCAGGCCTTTTCTGCCACTTTTTGTAAGTAACAATGTAACAATCAGGATTTTTTTTTTTTAGAAAATTACTTAGAACTCCCAAACATTACATAGTGTTTTTTAAAGCCGAGGCCCAAGAGAATAAAATGGTGGGTTTTCAATTTTTTGATGTCACACGGTATTTGCACAGCGGCTTTTTTTTTTGTGGTAAAAAATAGTTTTTTTAATTTTAATGCAAATAAAACATAATACATAACCCATATTTTTTTTTTTTTTGTAAAATATAAAAGATGATGTTATGCCAAGTAAATAGATCCCAAACATGTCACGATTTAAAACTGAGTAGGCCCGTGCAATGGTGACAAATGACATAAATGTAACTATCCATCGGCAACGTTTTGAAAGCCTTTACAGGTTACCACATTAGATGTTCAGAGGAGGTCTGGTGCCAGAATTACTGCCCATGATCTGACGTTCGCGGCGATACCTCACGTGTGTTTGCGCGTGTGCGGGGGGCTGCCACACGCATTCGCCTTTGCGCGCGAGTAAGTGTGGACGGGGGGCACATTAAACATTTTTTCATTATTTTTTTTTTATTTTTACATTGTTGCTTTCATTTTTTTTATCACTTTTTTACTGTCACTAAGGAATGTAGACATCCTCTGTGTCTTTATGGAGGGATCTGAGGTGTAAAGGACCCCAAATCCCTCCTCTGCCCTTGAAAGCATTCAAAACGCCAAGATCCGTGTTTTTGAATACTTTGGTTTTCAAAAAATGGCGCAGTTGACATCTGGGTGACCCAGAAGTGATGTCAGGTCTTCATTTCTCTGTGTTTCCACAGCGGAGATCCGATCAAAGCCGATCCTGACTTTGTATGGGTCTCTGACTAGCCAGTGGATCAGCTCTCTCCCAGCTTGTCTGCAGGGAAACACAAGCAGGAGGAGCTTCTAGTCCTCTGCTGCTGGTCACATGTTCAAAAAAAAACCAAAAACAACCTTTGTAATACAGAGTAAAAATAAATAATTATAAATAAACTGTTTTAAATCATTATATAAATATATATTTAAAATCAAATCTTTTTTATTTTTGGCAATAACATGGTGAGGGCAGGATTCTGCCAGTCAGACTGTGTCACGCCCCCCTCCAGCCTATGTCTTAGAAAAATGAGGGAGGTGAAGCCTCCATTAATTTACATGTAATATCCCACCCCCATTGTGTTCAGCTAGTTAGTGGGCGTGGAGGAGGAGGGAGGGAGTGTCATTTAGCACTGTGTATACGCCCACATGTGTGACTCTCTAGTCACATGGGCTGCTCAGATATGATAGGGAGGAAATGCTCAGCATAGAAACTCACTGAAAACTGAGCATGTGCAGAGCTACCAACATTGCTCTGCAAAATCCCTAGCTACACTGGGGACATGGACAGAAGGAGAGCAGCAGGATCACCCAGGATTTTTGCAGAAAACGAATCTCCTAGTGAATGAGTATGAACAGCGTGGAATACACCATTTATTTTATGATGTGGGTTTAGTGACACTGCAAAATCTACAAACATTTATATATTTCCTGCAAATGGAGACCCTGGAGAAACAAACAATAGCGCTAGCAATGTTTTATGTCCTTGGACCTAGGATGTTAGCACAATTGTTTTATCAAAAGCATATTTTTTAGTTTTAAAATACACTAAAGTTAATTTTTAGGGCAGACAAACACAATATGTTACAATTTTTGGGGGGGTAAAATATAACAGACGAGGTTGTGTTGAGTAAACAGATACCAAACATGTCAAGCAGAAACAAGCTTCAATATCCAGAATTGTCTAGATGAACAACAAAACTACACCTGAGGTAGACTATTTTGGAAATATTTAAAAATATTAAAAAGGTGTTTTTTTTTTTTTTTTAAATAACAAACATATACTTACCTGCTCTGTGTAATGGTTTTGCACAGAGCAGCCCCAATCCTCCTCAGGTCCCCCTGCTGGCACTCAGTAACAGCAAACAAACACTCTTGCTCAATAGTGTGATGACCGAGTGGTCTATAACTCGAGGGATATTGTCTCTGGCCTTGCCCCCCACTCCATCCTCACTGGCTGTGATTGACAGCAGCAGGAGCCAATGGAGAAGCAGAGACTCAGGACAGCAGCTGCTCTCATGCACATCATTGGACCACGATTGGGCACAGGTAAGTATTAGGGGAACTGAGGGAGGAGCTGCATACTGAAGAGTTTTTTACCTTCATGCATAGAATTAGCCCCCCCCCTCTCTCTCTTATCCCCCACTCTCACCACCCCCATGGAGAACATGGGATGGCGGGCGTGGGATGGAAGAGATGGGACTGGGGGAGGATATGGGGGGATGGGAGTGGAGGAGGAGGACATGGGATGGAAGAGATGGGACTGGGGGAGGATATGGGGGGATGGGAGTGGAGGAGGAGGACATGGGATGGAAGAGATGGGACTGGAGGAGGACATGGTATGGAGGACGAGGAGGACATGGTATGGAGGACATGGGACTGGAGGAGGAGGACATTGTATGGAGGACATGGGACTAGAGGAGGAGGAAGACATGGTATGGAAGACATGGGACTGGAGGAGGACGACATGGGATGGAGGAGATGGCACTGGAGTGGGAAGAGGACATGAAATGGAAGAGAAGGAGGACATGGGATGGGAGAGATGAGACTGGAAGAGGACATGGGATGGAGAAGGAGCAGAACATGGGATGGAGGAGATGGGACTGGAGAAATAGGAGGACGTGGGATGGAGGATATATTAAGTTGTAAGAGTGTTAAAATAAAAGTGGGTGCACTGAAGGACTCGGTGGGACGGCCAGTGGCCAGATTTGGCGAAATGGCCAGTAGGCAGGCCCTGGGTAATGTTGGTGGTCAGGCCCAGGTCGTAAGCTGTGTAGGGGGACCCACAAATTCTGATTGCTGTCCTGCATAGAATGCATGAAGGTAAAAAAGCGATTATTACTGTGTTTTATTTGTCACATGTTGGTGAAGCTCAGTGAACAAACCTTAACCAGGCTCTGTGGCATCTCAGACACCATCCCAGTCTTTGATGGCCAACTCCATATTAATATACAGGTCTTCTCACCTTGTGTAGATCCCGTTCTTTCTGCAGAAGGAATTCTTCATCGACAGCCGCCGGTTGTTCAGCTCCAATGCCGGGAAACGGCTCTCGTCCAGGCTGACCATCTCGCCGTGACCCAGTGTGCTGTTTTTTGGGTTACAGCCTGTGCAGACAGAGGCAAGTTTTTAGGAAGGAGGAGTGATGGCAATGGTTTTACAATAGGTAGACTTGGAGCTTCTGCGACAAATCTCTCACCTGAATCTGATTTTTTGGCATATTTCTTGCTCTGTCCCCGAATGATCAAAGCAAACACCAGAAGAAGAATGAAGATGAGGCCAATGAGCGCGATAACCACCAGGAACCACCACTCTTCGTAGAATGGGTTGGCTTTTGTGGCTGAAAGAAGATGATGGAGAATAATTAATGTGTTCTAGGCAAGACTTGAGGGGGTTTAATAACCTTGATGGGCCTTCATACCCGTTTAAGGAGCTTATATTTTGAAGCTTTTTTTCCTCTTATCTTGCACATGGCATTCCCAACCACACACCAATTCTATATCACTCTAATCAAATATGGCTACAAGTTCCCATCTCATCCCCCTATTACCAACCCCCTTACCTACTTCCCCAATAAGCTCCCAAACCCAACTTTTTGGCAAAAATGACATGCCTGTTGTGACAGTGCAAGGCCCTTCCATGGTGTGAGATTAAAAAAATGGTTGAGAAACTGATACACTACATGATAGTCATGGATTGGGACCTGAGGTTTGAAGGTTCCAAAGGGTCTTGGATAGGACAAAACCTTCAATCCAGTTCCTGGGCTTTGCTGGATGCCTGCAGCCTGGGTGAGTATACTGGTGTTCAGGGTCGATCTAAGCAGTTGCTGCCATTTGGAGAAAGAGAGTCCCTAAGTGAAGATAGTGGTGTGCTCCAGCCATGAGGGATGACCTGCTCAACAGAAGAAACCCTGTGTTGGGAGGACTTCTTGCCCATAAAAAGTCAGGACAGCTACGCAGGTCCAGAGGGACAGAGAAAGCTGAGGTGATTAGCGAGTCCACAGAGGGGGCTGGAGAAGTGGGAGAGCCTGGGTGATGGGAGAACCCTATCCAGAGGCCAAGAGTGGGGCCTATGCAGTGAGTTGCTGCAAGTATAGGCTGAGTGAGCCTGAGGAGCCTATGGTCTGAGACCGGAGTGAGCAGCGTGCTGCTGACAAGAGAGCCAGGTGGACCCTTATTTTCTATTAATGCTGTTTCTTACATTTTTTACTTTGCTTTTCATTTAACAAAAGTGGGCTACCTGGCCCTCAAAACGCATAATTCTATACTGTCATGGGATTCACTAAAATGCCTATCTACCACTGAGTTTACCACCCCCCCCCCCTATAAGACTAGCATCTAAGACTACCCAGTCTACAGGGTGACACAACTTTTGGGAAATAGGTGGGATGCACTACATACTTATAAATTACTTTTATTGTTGGCGTTTACAAAGAATAACTTGTTTCATTGTAACTTTAAAAATACGGAACTTTTACATTTTTGGCCATTTATTGTGTATTTTGGGATTTATGGTGACTTCTTCTTTGTTACTATATTGTTCTTTGCCACTCATGTATCTTACATCTATTTATGATATAACTGGAAACTGTCTGCAGAAACTATTTAAAAAAAAAATAAGGAACTTTAAAGTTTACAGAAATGTAAAATCAGAAACTTTAGAAAATGCATCCCGCTGTCCCTAACTTTAGATAAACAACAAATTCTTATACATGTGATAACCCTGACTAAACACTTGCTGATCCTACCAGTCCCCATCATGCCTTCTTGTTCCTTTTGACCACACTGCCCACAGAAGAATATCCACGTTAGTGTGGTCAGATTGTGACCCCTCACTCTTGGTTTGGGATCTACAGATCACTGTGCCAACACACCGTGTGCCTATATGGATTGTTAGAAGAAGCTCTGCTGCACACTTGCATTTTTTATTATTTTTTTATTTTTTTATAACATAAAAGGTTACTGTACTCTATAAAGCAGAACTTCAGTTAATAATAAGAACCAAACCAGCTTTTGCTGCAATACTAACCTTCAATCCAGATATTTCCCCCACAGTAGATGTCCTTAGTCCAGGTCATCCCGGACCAGCCCCCAACCTGTGACTGGACAGTGAAAGAAGAAGCAGCCCAGTGATAATCCCATCTCTCTGTCACTCTGCTCTCTCTGCCTATGAGCATATGAACTGATTGTCTCATTGTGCTGCTTCTTCCTATCATACTCCAGCCCTGCTGTACAGGGACTGCAAGAGGCTACCAGGTCACATTCAGATTCTTACACTGCTTGTATTTTAAACGTACTTTTCATGATGTATTACTGATTACAGAGCTGCATTAATTCGTGTCATTATCTGCCGGAGTCCAGATTTAAAGTGTATACCCAGTTTTCGATGGCGAGGTTAGAACCCCTGTTGGGTTATTTTTTGCTGCCCGTTCAAGTTGAGATGGCTGAAGGTGTAAATTGTCAAATCACTGGGGTAGGTCTGTTAAACAAAATGATATGGGGGCCCGCCACCCCCACCCTGTTTAGGAATGGTTGTTTAGTTCAATGTAGATGGCCTCCTTTACACCTCTTATGAGCTTAAGGTGGGCCTCCAAATAAGATGTTTTATCTCCTGCCTACTCCTCACCCTCCAAATCGGACTCATTCATACATGACACGTCTGTTCTCTGCTCTTATCTGTGATTGTTGGGTAGAAAACGATCTTTTACCTGCGACGGATGTAGAGGGGGGGCTGGGGGTCCCATATCCGTAATCGTTGACGGCAATGACCCGGAAGTCGTAGCTGACGCCCTGCTTCAGGATGTCTATGTTGAACGTGTAGGACGTGGCCTCCTTTGGGATGTCCTTGATGAGAATGTCCCATAATCCTTCATCTTAGTAGAGGAGAGACAACATCGGTTTATTAATATCCTCGTGATAAAAACAAAGTGCACCTGTAGATAGTCAGCTTGTTCGTCAAGACAAAATATTCAGGCATGAGACCCGCTGCTGTCGCCTAATGAACTGGTAGGCTGATTTCTTAGAAACGCATGCCTACGCAATGCCAGGCAGGAAATTTACAGTGTTAAAGAAGCCTGTCATGAGAGAAGTACATGACTTGTCACTGTTTTGTAACAGGTAACAGCTTGTAGAATTGAATATTTCCTATTGATAAAAACATTAACTGCACGAATGTCACAGGCATTTGCCTGGTCATCATGAATTCTGACAATATATTGCATGGGTTGATTTCCTCATCAGCTCCATCCGGTGGCCATAATCAGTATTTTCCTGATTGGGGTATTCAGGGTAGAAAAAAAACGCATGATGGCCACTAGATGGGGCCGATGATCATAAGAAATCAACAGTGTGAGGGTCCGCCATTCACTTCCTATCCAATCGGCTCCACTGTGCACGATATAGTTGTACAATCCAAAAGGCGATTGTACAGCCAGATTGTAATATCTGTGCTCAGCTTTAGTAGAAGATGGTTGTCCTGTAAGCAGCACGCTTTACTTTTCCTAAAGGTTTGGCTGAAAAATACTAGAGAGTCCTATGTTTGCTAAAGAGCTACATCCTTTATAGGATGTACTGTGTACTAAGAGCAAGAAACTGCATAGAAATTAGGGGGCCTACCTGAGGGCCGGGCCTCTATAACGTATCTGGTGATCGGGCTCCTTCCTGGATCTCCATTTGACCATTGGATGGCGATTAATGAGCCGTATCGGGAGATGGACGGCACTCCTGGTGGTCCTGGTGCCCCTGGAAGAATACCGTTAACAAAAAATTGATAAAAACGGCTGAAAAATTCCGGTCAAATTTTATTAGATACAAGAAAGTGGAATCTCCTTTATTTTTTGGGTTATCACAGTCTGTAGGAGTCTCTATGACCAAATGTACGTCCTTATTCTGGCATTAAGGACACAGCTGAATCGAGGACTGGAATCCATCCAACAGGATGGAATGGAGACCTAAACACCCTTCATAGAACAAGATGTGCTATCACCACTATCTACAGACGTGTTCTAGTCCTTGCTTTGCTGAAGGAAGGAAGGTGGGAAGCAGGGAAAAAGAGGAAAATGAAAAAAGGTAGGAAAGTGGGAAGGAACGTTTATGGAAAGGATGGAAGCAGGGAAGAAGAGCAAGGTGGGAAGGAAAGGGAAATAAGGATAAAAGTTAAGGAAGGGAAAAAAATGGAGGATGGAAGCGAAGGAAGGAATAGTGAGCAGGAAAGAATGGAGGGAAGGAGAGAAAGGAAGATGGGAATAAAAGGAAGGAAAGAATGAAAGGAAGAAAAGGAAATTGGAAAGATGGGAGGGAAGGAAAGTGGGAAGAAGGAAGGAAGGAAAGATAGGAAGGTGGGAAGGAAAGGAAGGTGGAAGAGAAAAAAAATGAAGACAGATGGGAAGGAAGGAGAGAAAGGAAGGTGGGAATAAAAGGAAGGTAAGAATTAAAGGAAGTGGAAAGGTGGGAAGGAAGGTTTGAGGGAAGAATGGAAAGGAAGCAGAGAAGAAATGGAAGGTAGGAAGGTGGGAAGGAAAGGGAAGAAAAGATAGAAGTTAAGGAAGTTGGAAGGGAAAAAAAAATGAAAGAGAATGGGACTTGAAGGAAGGAATAGTGAGAAGGCAAGAAGGGAGGGAAGGAGAGAAAGGAAGATGGGAAATAAAAGGATGGAAAGAATGAAAGGAAGAAAAGGAAATTGGAAAGATGGGAAGGAAGGAAAGTGGAAAGCAGGTAAGAAAGTGGGAAGGAAAGGGAAGAAAGGATAGAAGTTAAGGAAGGTGGAAGGGGAAAAAAAATGGAGGCTGGGAATTGAAGGAAGGAATAGCGAGAAGGCAAGAAGGGAGGGAAGGAGAGGAAGGAAGGTGGGAATAAAAGAACGGAAAGAATGAAAGGAAGAAAAGGAAATCGGAAAGATGGGAGGGGGAAGGAAAGTGGGAAGCAAAGGAAGGTGGGTGGAAGAGAAAAAAATGAAGGAAGATGGGAAGTGAAGGAAAGAAGGGAGGGAAGGAGAGAAAGGAAGGTGGGAATAAAAGGAAGAGAAGGAAGGTGGGAAGGAACCTTTGAGGGAAGGAAAGTGAGAAGCATAGAAGAAAAGGAAAGTAGGAAGGACAACAGATAGGAAGTAAAGGAAGAAAGGTGGGACGTAAGGAGAGGATATATGGATAGGAGGTAGGAGGAGAGGATATATGGATAGGAGGTAGGTAGAAAGGAAAGGTGGTAAGGAAAAAAATGTGTTAAATAAGGTGGGAAGAAAAAGGAAAGAAGATGGAGGGGAGTTGAGCAAGGAGGGAAGGATAGAAAGGTGGGAAAAGAAGGAAATGTAGGAAGGAACGTGGGATGTAAAAGTTTGAAGGAAAGGAGAAGAAAGGCAGGTGCTAAAGGATGGAAGGAAAGGGAAGAAAAGATTGAAGATAAAGAAGGATGGAAAAATTAAGGAAGATAAGAAGTGAAGGAAGGAAAGGTGAGAAGGGAAGAAGAGGAAAAAAAGGCAAGAATAAAAGGAAAGAGAGAAGGGGAGAAAGAAAAGGATGGATGGAAGTGAAGGAAGATGAGGAAGGAAGAAAAGTGGGAAAGGAAGGAAGGAAAGTAGGATAAATGGAAAGAGCAATTGTTAGGAAGAAAAGAATGGATGGAAGTGAAGGAAGATGAGGAAGGGAAGAGAGTGGGAAAGGAAGGAATGAAAAGTAGGATAAATGGAAAGAGAGAAGGGGAGGAAGAAAAGGATGGATGGAAGGGAGGAAAGTGAGAAAAGAGGGATGGAGAGTCGCATGAAAAGGAAGGGTGTTAAAGGAAAGGGATGTGCCTTCCCACCATTCTTCCTTCCTCTCAGAGAGACAAAGTTATATTTAAAGAGATAAAACAACTGGCGGATTATTCCGAGCATTCCTCTGAAATTTCTTCTGTATTACAGCTGTGCACAATATGTTACACCCGTATTCTTGGAATGAAAGGCTCGGCTCTCAATCACACCCCTCCTAGATCTCATGTAGTGGAAGACGTTTACCATCGGCAGGTCCGGTGGTCACATTGGCTTCCAAGTCCGGCCCATAGATGAAGGTTTTTGCTCGTATCCGGAAACGGTAGGTCACTCCCTCAGTCAGGTCCTTCAGTTTCATCCACAGGGGGCTGTTCCCCTTCACATCCACCGTCACTATCTTACTGATTCCTGGGGGGAGGGATATCAGAAATAAATACATTTTATTCTCCAGGGCCTTTGATTCAGAAAATATACATTTTGGAGGGTTAAATCCTCAGGCATAAAACAATTTTTTTTTAAACCTGTATATAAAAAAAAAGACGCACAAACTACTCCGGTGGTGGAAGGTTTAAATAGTGCCACGACTGGAAAAAAATATTGAGGGGTGCTGAGCTAGTCTCTGCCTGAAACTGAAGTATCACTTCCGGGGTACCTAAAGTGGTTGTAAACCCTTCCATATCCCCGGTGAAGTGACTGGCCTAAGGTGATGCACAGAGCTCAAACAAATCCTCCTACATAAGTTGTACCTGTGTATCTACAGCAGGGATATGCAATTAGCGGACCTTAAGCTGTTGGAGAACTACAAGTCCCATGAAGCACAGAAAGACTGACAGCCACAAGCATGACACCCAGAGGCAGAGGCATGATGGGACTTGAAGTTTTGCAACAGCTGGACCTGATCTACAGTCTTCTCTCCTCTACAGCCAGTCAAAGTCTAGAATTTATACATCATGTCTGAGCTATCAGAAAAAAAGGGGGCAGCGGAGAGCTGAAGTTACTCTGCAGAGCTCAGTGAGGAGAGCTCTGAGAGCTGAGTGGAGCAAAGAGACACCCCCCCCCTCCCCTTCCACACAGCACACCAGAACAGAGCTGAGGCTGTTAATCACAGGCGGTGCGCTGGAGCTCTCTCCCTTGTCACCATTTATCTATTGGTGTCAGGAAAACTTGTCAGAAGTGACTCACGCTGATAGCAGAAGGAGGAGGCAGCTGACAGAAGTGACACTTCGTGCTCTGGAGTGAGACAAATACACACTATAGAGAGATATGCTTTGTTCATATTTCGTGTCTGAGATTTACAACCACTTTAACTGCTTGCCGCCCGGCTCTCGTTCTGGGTGGACGTCATATGACGGCCTCCCAGAATGACCGCTCTCGCGTGCCCCTGGGGGCGCACATATCGGCGATCGGTGGTGCGGTGTGTCAGTCAGACACACCGCTATACCAATCTCGGTAAAGAGCCTCTGATGGTGGCTCTTTTTAACACGTGATCACCTGTAATTGGATAACGATGTAAACAGGAAGACCCGTTGATCGCCCTTTCCTCACTCGCGTCTGACAGACGTGAGTAGAGGAGAGCCGATCGGCTGCTCTCCTGACAAGGGGGGGTCTGTGCTGATTGTTAATCAGTGCAGCCCCCACCTCGGATGCCCACCCGGGACCACCAGGATGCCGCCAGGACCACCAGGGATTGGCACCACCCTGGACCACCAGGTATGCCACCCTACACCACCAGGGAAATGCCAATCAGTGCCCATCCCCCAATGCCTGCAAGTGCCAGTGCCATCAGTGATGCCTATCAATGCCATCTATCAGTGCCGCATATCAGTTTCCATCAGTGTCGCGCATCAGTGCCCAGCAGTGCTGCCTATCAGTGCCACTCATAAGTACCCATCAGTGCAGCCTTTCAGTGCCCATCAATGTTGCCCATGAGTGGCAATCAGTGCTGCCTATCAATGCCCATCGTCAGTGCCACCTCATCGGTGCCGCCTTATCACTGCCCGTCAGTGAAGGAGAAAACTTATTTATTTAAAAAATTTTATAACAGAAACAAAAGAAACTTTTTTTTTTTTTTTTTTCAAAATTTTAGGTCTTTTTTTAATTTGTTTAGCAAAAAATAAAAACCGCAGAGGTGATCAAATACCACCAAAAGAAAGCTCTATTTCTGCGAACAAAATGATAAAAATTCTGTTTGGGTACAGTGTAGCATCACCGCGCAATTGTCATTTAAACAGCGACAGCGCTGAAAGCTGAAAATTGGCCTGGGCAGGAAGGGGGGTATAAGTGCCCGGTATTGAGGTGGTTAAATCTGTGGGGTTGATTTACTAAAGGCAAATACACTGAGCACTTTGCAAAGTCCAGTTGCACTCTGCAAGGGCAGTTGCTCCAGAGCTTAGTAAATGAGCAAAAAGCTCTGCTGACTTCCATCGTCCAATCATGTGCAAGCAAAAATGCATTTTTTTTTTTTTTTTTTAAATTTTCCTTGCACCTGATTGGGTATTTTTGCAAAGTGACGCTTCCCCTCTTTTTACTAAACTCTGGAGCAACTGCACTTTGCAGAGTGCTCAGTCTTTTTGCCTTTAGTAAGCCAACCCCCATGTATGTCCTACCAATGGCTGTAAACACAAGGACCTTGAAGAGGAACCTCGTACATTTTGTCGACTTTCTTGAAAAATCGGGGGGTCCCAAAGAGAAAGATTTTAATTAAAACTCGGCTGATGCACCAGGACGTTGGTTCTGCTTTTATTTGCCGTAGAGCGGCCCGTAGAACTCGGCATGGAAACCACCTCCCGGGACTCGGACTCGTCTTCTTCTGCCAAATGCTACTCCATTTCCCCCCCCCATTTTTCTCCATTTCCCCCCAATTACCCCCCATTTTTCTCCATTTCCCCCCCATTTTTCTCCATTTCCCCCCAATTACCCCCCATTTTTCTCCATTTCCCCCCCAATTTCCCTCCATTCCCCCCATTTTTCTCCATTTCCCCCAATTACCCACCATTTCCCTTCATTTCCTCCCATTTTTCTCCATCCCCCCCCCCCATTTCCCTCCATTCCCCCCCCCATTTCCCTCCATTCCCCCCCCCCCATTTTTCTCCATTTCCCCCAATTACCCACCATTTCCCTTCATTTCCTCCCATTTTTCTCCATTCCCCCAATTACCCACCATTTTTCTCCATTTCCCCCCAATTACCAACCATTTCCCTCCATTTCCCCCCCATTTCCCTCCATTCCCCCCCCCCATTTTTCTCCATCCCCCCCCCCATTTCCCTCCATTCCCCCCCCATTTCCCTCCATTCCCCCCCCCCCCATTTTTCTCCATTTCCCCCAATTACCCACCATTTCCCTTCATTTCCTCCCATTTTTCTCCATTCCCCCAATTACCCACCATTTTTCTCCATTTTCCCCCCCATTTCCCTCCATCCCCCCCCATTTTTATCCATTTCCCCCCAATTACCAACCATTTCCCTCCATTCCCCCCCCATTTTTCTCCATTTCCCCCCCCCATTTCCCTCCATCCCCCCCCAATTACCAACCATTTCCCTCCATTTCCCCCCCATTTTTCTCCATTCCCCCCCCATTTCCCTCCATTCCCCCCCCCCCCATTTTTCTCCATTTCCCCCCCATTCCCCCCCCCCCCATATTACCAACCATTTTTCTCCATTTCCCCCCATTTCCCTCCATTCCCCCCCCATTTTTCTCCATTTCCCCCCCCCCATTTCCCTCCATCCCCCCCCCATTTTTCTCCATTTCCCCCCAATTACCAACCATTTCCCTCCATTTCCCCCCCATTTTTCTCCATTCCCCCCCCCCATTTCCCTCCATTCCCCCCCCCCATTTTTCTCCATTTCCCCCCCATTCCCCCCCCCCATATTACCAACCATTTTTCTCCATTTCCCCCCATTTCCCTCCATTCCCCCCCCATTTTTCTCCATTCCCCCCCCATTTTTCTCCATTCCCCCCCCATTTTTCTCCATCCCCCCCCATTTTTCTCCATCCCCCCCCCATTTTTCTCCATTTTCCCCCATTTTTCTCCATTTCCCCCCAATTACCAACCATTTCCCTCCATTTCCCCCCCCATTTCCCTCCGTTGAGGCTCAAAAAAGGTGAACCAACCGAAATGAACTCCCCAAAATCTCACTTTTTTTTTTTTTTGTATCACCGGGCAACTGGAGAAAAAAAAAAAAAAAAGAAAGCCGACTTACCATCTACTGGGGTGCAGGGCTCATAGACCAGCCGGTACCCTTCCAGAATCCCGTTGGGGTAGACGGGGGCGTCCCAGGACACGTTCACAGAGGTTGTGGTCAGTTCGCTGAATCGAATGGACGCAGGGGCGCTGGGGGCTGCAAGATAAAAAAAAAATACATAAATGTGGAATTATCTGTATAGGGGAGGCACGGGAGCGAGCGCAGGAAGTGGCTGAAAAAAGGCAGAAGAAGACCAGCAGCCATGAGATGCAAAAAAAAAAAGATGAAAACAAAATTTTATGAAAAAAAAAATGCAATTCTTTATTATACACGGTGCTTTACAAACTCGCCCCTGATCTCCAGGCAAACAACTAATATACACTCACCGGCTACTTTATTAGGTACACCTTGCTAGTAGAGGGTTGGACCCCCTTTTGCCTTCATTCTTGGTGGCATAGATACAACAAGGTGTTGGAAACGTTCCTCAGAGATTTTGCTCCATAGTGACATGATAGCATCACAGAGTTGTCAGCTGCACATCCATGATGCTTAATCTCCCATTCCACCACATCCCAAAGGTTCTCTATTGGATGAGATGTGGTGAGTGTGGAGGCCATTGGAGTACAGGGACCTCATTGTCAGTGGTGAGATGATTGGAGCTTTGTGACATGGTGCATTATCCTGCTGGAAGAAGATGGGGACACTGTAGTCATAAAGGGATGGACATGGTCAGCAACAATACTCAGGTAGGCCGTGGGGTATAGACCATGATCAATTGGTACTAAGGGGTCCAAAGTGTGCCAAGAAAATATCCCCCCCACACCATTACACCCCCACCACCAGCCTGAACCGGTGATACAAGGCAGGATGGATCCATGCGCCAAATTCTGACCCCACCATCTGAATGTTGCAGCTGAAATCCAGACTCATCAGACCAGGCAACGTTTTTCCAATCTTCTATTGTCCAATTTTGGTGATCTGTGCCAATTGTAGCCTCAGTTTCCTGTTCTTAGCTGACAGGAGTGGCACCCAGTGTGGTCTTCTGCTGCTGTAGCCCATCTACTTCAAAGTTTTTTGTGTTGTGCGTTCAGAGATGGTGTTCTGCATGCCTTGGATGTAACGAGGGGTTATTTGAGTTACTGTTGCCTTTCTATCATCTGGAACCAGTCTGCCCATTCTCCTCTGACCTCAACAAGGCAT
Source organism: Aquarana catesbeiana (assembly GCF_042186555.1). Classification (NCBI taxonomy): domain Eukaryota; kingdom Metazoa; phylum Chordata; class Amphibia; order Anura; family Ranidae; genus Aquarana; species Aquarana catesbeiana. The sequence continues at coordinate 231,031,084 of NC_133335.1, read as the reverse complement.
TTTCCTCCACACAACTGCCGCTCACTGGATATTTTCTCTTTTGCCATCATTCTCTGTAAACCTGAGAAATGGTTGTGTGTGAAAATCTCAGAAATACTCAGACCGGCCCGTCTGCCACCAACAACCATGCCACGTTCAAAGTCACTTCAATTCCCTTTCTTCCCCATTCTGATGCTCGGTTCGAACTTCAGCAAGTCGTCTTCACCACGTCTAGAGATGTCTAAATGCATTGAGTTGCTGCCGTGTGATTGGCTGATTAGCAATTTATGTTACCAAGCGATTGAACAGGTGAATCTAATAAAGTACAGGCAGGGGATCTGTTTCACCTGCTAAAGGATGTCAAATTCTGTCCATCCAGATCTAAGATTTACACAGCTCTGTCACACAGCACAGCCTTGTCTGCCAGGACTAGAGACCTGTTTTCCCTCTGCTGCAGTTCAATAAAACTTACAGGTCTTGTCCCCCCCCCCCCCCCCCCCCCAGCGTGTGATTGGACGAGAAGCAGCAGACTGAGAATCACCTCTCTGTCACTCTGCTCTCTCCTTCTATCAGCTTGTCCCTTTCTAAAACAAGAGCACAGAAGCAAACTGGCTGGCTCCTTGTGCTGCTTCTCCCTCCCCCTCTCTGAGCTCTGCTGTACTGCAAGATACTGACACCAGGTCAGATTCAGGTTGTTACATGGCTTGCATTGATTAATCATTAAATTAATGATCCCAGAGCTGCATTTATCTGTGTATTTTATATTTTGAGGTTTATCTTCCACTTTAATGTTGGTTTAGGGCCCATTCACACACGTGCCGCGCTGAAGATAACGTCTATTTTTTGTTGATTCCAGTACATTATTAACAATGCATGTTAATGTGCAACATATTGTGTGTTAATGCATCAGAATGGAGAAGTGTGAAGGGCCTTTATATGGGGGGGGGGGGGGCTTTATATGGGGGGGGGGGCTTATGGGGGGGGGGGGGCTTTATATGGGGGGGGGGGGGGCTTTATATGGGGGGCCTTTATATGGGGGGGGGGCTTTATATGGGGGGGGGGCTTTATATGGGGGCTTCCATCTGTTGGAAAACACCTCCAATATCTGTTCTGACAGGGACAATGTTCTAAAGCAGTAGTCTCCAAACTGCAGCTCGGGGGCCACATGTGGATGTTGGCTTGCCTTCATCTGGAACTTAGCGCACCATTCCACCAACTGACACCCGTCAATGGGGCACTATGTCACCAACTGACACCCGTCAATGGGGCACTATGCCAACAACTGACACCCATCAATGGGGCACTATGTCACCAACTGACACCCGTCAATGGGGCACTATGCCAACAACTGACACCCATCAATGGGGCACTATGTCACCAACTGACACCCATCAATGGGGCACTATGCCAACAACTGACACCCATCAATGGGGCACTATGTCACCAACTGACACCCATCAATGGGGCACTATGTCACCAACTGACACCCATCAATGGGGCACTATGTCACCAACTGACACCCGTCAATGGGGCACTATGTCACCAACTGACACCCATCAATGGGGCACTATGCCAACAACTGACACCCATCAATGGGGCACTATGTCACCAACTGACACCCATCAATGGGGCACTATGCCACCAACTGATGCCATGGATGGGACACTATGCCACCAACTGATGCCATGGATGGGACACTATGCCACCAACTGATGCTGTTGATGGGGCACTATGCCCCATAACGGACACCATCAATGGGGCACTATTACTCCCACTGACACCATTGATGGGGCACTTTGCCACCAACTGACATCATCGATAAGGAGACTATACCACCAACTGACAATCATCAATGGGGCACTATTACTCCCACTGACACCATCGATGGGGCACTATTACTCCCACCATTGATGGGGCACTTTGCCAACAACTGACATCATTGACGAGGGCACTATGCCACAAAGTGACAACCATCAATGGGGCACTATGCCACAAAGTGACACCATTGATAGGGGCACTATGCCAACAAGTGACACCATCGATGGGGCACTGTGCCACCCACTGACACCACTGATGGGGCACTGTGCCACCCACTGACACCACTGATAGGGCACTGTGCCACCCACTGACACCACTGATGGGGCACTGTGCCACCCATTGACACCACTGATGGGGCACTGTGCCACCCATTGACACCACTGATGGGGCACTGTGCCACCCACTGACACCACTGATGGGGCACTGTGCCACCCACTGACACCATCGATGGGGCACTATTCCTTCCATTCAAACCAATGTTTACTGTTGTGCCCATTGCTGCCAGGACAATTTATGCTCCTACTGGTCCCAGTCTGCCCCCCCCCCCCTTTAAGTTTGAAGCACAGTACAGTAAACTGGCCCTTAGTTTAGAAAGTTGGGGACCCCTGATCTGAAGGAGACATGCAGTTGTCTATAGGACCCCTTCACTGTTGAAATCTGGACCTAAAGTGGACCTGCTTGTTGTATCAATTAGAGAAGTGTCAGTGGCCTTGTTTTAGCTCCGAGGTTCCATTCCCGTAGCATTTCTCCTTCTCTCTATTTTCAAGCATGAGATGATAAAATCAGAGTTGCTGTGGCAACAAGTCCTGTATAGTTCCCTTTGGAACATTTTTCACACAGTAACATCTCAAGTATATGAAACTGTGACCATTGTTCTCCTAAGAAGAGCACAAAGAAGTCACATTATGGAGTGTACTGGGGTTTCTCACTTCTCTTTTCGTGTTTTTCTATAGCTGTTCTGTTATTTTTTTTCTGCGGTTGGGTCATTGTAAGGACACCGAGGGAGCCGATTGACAGCCGCACTCATGTCCCATCACACCTGTCGTGGCTTTCTGTAAATTCCTTCACTGCGTCTCGTCTGGTTATCACCGCCGGGCAAACTGTGTAAGCGCTCAGAAATGTCACCGGACCAGTATATCCTCCGAGGATTGTGTGTTCCAACAACTCTGAGAAAAACTGGATCACACGGCCAGGACTGCGGGGAGATTCTCACCACGCATGCGGCTTTCATTCCAATGCTTCAAGAGGTTACAAAGTGTCAAAAACTGCAAATGATGTAGCCAAGCAGCCGGAAAAAGTAGAATTTGGGGGTGCAATGCTACAGGGGTCACCAGCAGGAGGAAAGAGATCCCGATTCCTCTATATAGATCTTTATATCACTAGAGGGGTCACCAGGGGGAGGAAGGAGGTCCTGATTCCTCTATATAGATCTTTATATCACTGGAGGGGTCACCAGCAGGAGGTCCTGATTTTTCTATATAGATCTTTATATCACTAGACGGGTCACCAGCAGGAGAAAGGAGGTCCTGATTCCTCTATATAGATATTTTATATCACTGGAGGAATCGCCAGCAGGAGGAAGGAGGTTCTGATTCCTCTATATAGATCTTTATATGACTAGAGGGGTCACCAGCAGGAGGAAGGAGGTCCTGATTCCTCTATATCAGTAGAGGAATCACCAGCAGGAAAAATGAGGTCTTGATTCCTCCTTATAGATCTTTATATCAGTAGAGGGGTCACCAGCAGGAGGAAGGAGGTCCTGATTCCTCTATATCAGTAGAGGAATCACCAGCAGGAAAAATGAGGTCTTGATTCCTCTATATAGATCTTTATATCACTAGAGGGGTCACCAGCAGGAGGAAGGAGGTCCTGATTCCTCTATATCAGTAGAGGAATCACCAGCAGGAAAAATGAGGTCTTGATTCCTCCTTATAGATCTTTATATCAGTAGAGGGGTCACCAGCAGGAGGAAGGAGGTCCTAATGCCTCTATATAGATCTTTAGATCACTAGAGGAATCACCAGCAGGAAAAATGAGGTCCTGATTCCTCTATATAGATCTTTATATCACTAGAGGAATCACCAGCAGGAAAAATGAGGTCTTGATTCCTCTATATAGATCTTTATATCACCAGAGGGGTCACCAGCAGGAGGTCCTGATTTTTCTATATAGATCTTTATATCACTAGAAGAATCCCCAGCGGGAGGAAGGAGGTCCTGATTCCTCTATATAGTTATTTTATATCACTGGAGTAATCGCCAGCAGGAGGAAGAAGGTCCTGATTCCTCTATATAGATCTTTATATCAGTAGAGGGATCGCCAGCAGGAGAAATGAGGTCCTAGTTCCCCTATATAGATCTTTATATCACTAGAAGGATCACCAGCCTGAGGAAAGAAGGTTCCAATTCCTCTATATAGAGCTTTATATTACTAAAGGGGTTGCCAGTGGGAAGAAGGAGGTCCTGATTCCCCTTCTACAGATCTTTAGTTAGACCTCATTTTCTGTCCAGTTCTTGAAACGCCGCTTGCAGGAACACAGAGCAAGTTTAGATACTTGCCTAAATCTAGGCAATACCTAAATCCATGGCTGTGCTGTCCTTCACTCCGGTATTGATACTTGGTCCCCCACTTCTCCCAACTGGTTATCCGACTCCCTCTTGTTACCCCTTTTGCAGATGTCATCACATACAATACGTTGCACATGATAGTATAGGCGTGCCTTCCCACATTCTGGTGCTGGGGATTGGAGGAACGGTCACCTGGCTGCCACTGGACTGTGCATTAAGGAACAGTGCCTTGCAAAAGTATTCACCCCCCCCCCCCACCCCTTGGCATTTTTCGTGTTTTGTTGCCTCACAACCTGGAATTAACATGGATTGTTTGAGGATTTGCATCATTTAATTTACAGAACATGCCCACAACTTTGAAGATTTTATTTATTGTGAAGCAAACAACAAATAGGACTAAATAACAGAAAAAGTCAATGTGCATAACTATTCACCCCCCTAAAGTCAATACTTTGTAAAGCCACCTTTTGCGGCTATCACAGCTCCAAGTCGCTTTGGATAAGTCTCTATGACTTGCCACATCTTACCACTGGGATTTTTGCACATTCCTCCTTGCAAAACTGCTCCAGCTCCTTCAAGTTGGATGGTTTGCGCTTGTGAACAGCAATCTTTGACCACAGACTTTCTAATGGAATGAGGTCTGCGCTTTGACTAGGCCATTCCAACACATTTACATGTCTCCCCTTAAACCACTCAAGTGTTGCTTTATCAGTGTGTTTGGGGTCATTGTTCTGCTGGAAGGTGAACCTCCGTCCTAGCCTCAAATCACACACAGAGTGGTACAGGTTTTGCTCAAGAATATCCCTGCATTTAGCACCATCCATCTTTCCCTCAACTCTGACCAGTTTCCCAGTCCTGACTGCTGAAAAACATCCCCACAGCATGATGCTGCCACCACCATGTTTCACAGTGGGGATGGTGCTCTTTGGGTGATGTGATGTGTTGGGTTTGCGCCAGACATAGCGTTTCTTTGATGGCCAAAAAGTTCATTTGTAGCCTCATCAGACCAGAGCACCTTCCTCCATACATTTTGGGAGTCTCCCACATGCCTTTTCGCAAACTCAAAACGTGCCATTTTGTTTTTTGCTGAAAGTAATGGCTTTCTTCTGGCCACTCTGCCATAAAGCCCAACTCTATGGAGCGTACGGCTTATTGTCATCCTATGTACAGATACTCCAGTCTCTGCTGTGGAACTCTGCAGCTCCTCCAGGGTTACCTTAGGTCTCTGTGCTCCTCTCTGATTAATGCCCTCCTTACCTGCTCCGTGAGTTTTGGTGTGCGGCCATCTCTTGGCAGGTTTGCTGTTGTGCCATGTTCTTTCCATTTGGTTATGATAGATTTAATGGTGCTCCTAGGGATCATCAAAGATTTGGATATTTTTTTTTTATAACCTAACCCTGACTTGTACTTCTCAACAACATTGTCCCTTACTTGTGTGGAGAGTTCCTTGGTCTTCATGGCAGTGTTTGGTTAGTGGTGACTCTTGCTTAGGTGTTGCAGCCTCTGGGGCCTTTCACAAAGGTGTGTATATGTAATGACAGATCATGTGACACTTATATTGCACACAGGTGGACATCATTTCACTAATTATGTGACTTCTGAAGGTAATTGGTTGCACCAGAGCTTTTTATGGGCTTCATAACAAAGGGGGGTGAATACATACGCACATACCAATTATCAGTTTTTTATTTCTGAAAAATAGTTTTATGTATATATTTTTCTAATTTTACTTCACTAACTTAGACTATTGTGTTCTAATCCATCACATATAATTCAGATTAAAAAAAACATTGAACTAAAGGCTGTAATGTAACAAAATTGGGTGGAAAGCTAAGAGGGGTGAATACTTTTGCATGGCACTGCAAGCATTCCCTTGCATTGGATCATCTCCTAGTGAACTCTTGGGCACTTTGCACATTGTCCCTTCCCTTTGAACTTCCTTAAAGGTCTCTTAGAGTTCAGTCACTGGCTACAGGCAACGCAGATTCAAAATACACGAAGCCCAGCCACAGCCGGCCATTTTGTCTAAGAGACCTCCACGCTGTTGCTGGTGCCTTGGCAACAGAGAG
>NC_133335.1:230694651-230719651 GCF_042186555.1 Aquarana catesbeiana | reverse complement strand
TTCAAATTAAAATTTATTCTATTTGAAATTCGAGTTTCAGAAGATAGTTATATTCTATTCTTTTGAATTCTATTCTATTCTTTTATTTTCTATTCTATTTTGTTCTGTATTACCCTATTATATTTTATTCTTTTAACTTCTGTTATATTATTTTCTATTCTATTCAATTATTTTCTATTCTATTTTATTCCATTTGGAAATTGGAAAACAAATTGAAAACTATTCAAAAACTATTAGAACTCCCAAAAAATTCTAATTCGAAAACGATTCAAAATTGATTCTTCGTTATTTCAGATAACTTTAAATTAGTTTATTAGTTATGATTGTAATTCGGAAATTCGGATGTATGTAAACGAAAAAATTCTGCCGAATTTCAGTTCGGGACGAAACAAACTGCACGTGTCCATTATAAAGGGTCTCTAACAAGGCTGAAAGTACGGATGGCAAGAGGCATGAAATAGGCCATCTATGTCAAACTGGAAGAACCACTATTAAGCGAGGGCGGGCACCATCAACACCACCTTTCTTCCACATATAATGCCATTTTATTATCTCTACCCTGATGTTTTCGTACCTTCAGCCATGTGACTAGAAGGATTAACACCTATCCAGACTCTATGACACCAAATAAAGGATTATGGAACTAGAACGGGGGGATTCTGCAATCATCACACCTCCCCCCATCCTGTTCTTGGGCAATCAACATCGGCATATTCCATGGTGAATGGATTAGGGGGGGTCTTTGCTACCTCCCGATACCCATTAGAACTGAAGAAGTGGCTTGCATAAGCTACGAAAACATCTTCAACATCACAGAACAAGTCCATTTGAATGTGACCAACTACTACTAGATATACTACGACCTAAGTAATGACTAACTACTAATAGAAGAGAAAACTCCAAAAGACCCCTATGACTGAGGCGGTGGGTGGGGCGAAACGCGTCAGTCAGGAATTGACACCTGGGCTTTGTGGCTTCTCATCCTTTTTCAAGTGTCTCCAGGTGAAGAGGCTTCACAACTCAACACTTTGATAAGGTCCACTATAAACGACAGGGTGGGGCTTAAACTGGGAGGGGGTTGGACAGGTAAGGGGCGTGGCCTCCGCCTTCCTCCTGTTTAATTGGTGGCTTTTGGCAGGTCTTCTTTCCCGCATCTCCCCGAGACTCCACAAAGGCTTAGCAAATAAAAGGCTCTAAAGCTTTTGTGTATGAAATGGAATTTCACGACTTGAAAATTAATATCGCCTGCAGAACTTGTAGTGCTGACGGTACAGTAATTAAACTGCGTCCACAAGACTTCAAAAGATGCCTCTCTAGGCAATCTGTGTCTCCATAAAAATCACAGCCGCATGATGTTCCCATTTGGAAGTCAGGACTCGGGGAAGTTATTGGTTGTAGCTTATACAGGGGACAGTCATAAATTTTGTATTAGCTCTGGAGCAGCTAAACGCTACGTAGACCATTGTTATGCACCGAGCGGCGGCGCGATCAGTGCAGTCACAGGCAGGCGGCAGACCTCAAACTGATAGGGAACCGCAAGTTTGAATACCCGCCGCAGGGCATGCTGGGAGCTGGAGCTTCTCGACAGCTTGGAGGACCATAGGTGGTCAAAACTGAGACCTTTGACTGCGTACGCTGTAATAGAGGATGGAACTGACATAAAAAATAAAGAAAAGATTTCATACCAGCTTTAGGAAATGGAAAAAGTGAAGAACAACAGCCATAAGATATAGAGTATGTTCACATTTTTACTTGTAGAGCCACCCCTGTGAAAGGACACTGCGGATTAAACAGGTTCTTTCCCAAGTCAGTGCAAGGCAGCCAGGCAACAGTCCATCCACCCTGGCTCTATAAACAGTCTAGGCACTAGGGCACATTGGGCCCGCCAGGCCATTTCATGTGGTCCTTGGACCTCTGCTGCAGCTGCAGAAACCTCCCTCCTCTCCGCCACCACCTTGTCTCAGGCAGCAGAGAGGAGGACAGACCTCCTCCTACAGATCCTGTGCCTCTCTTTGCAGCTGCAGGGCCCCCTTCGCCTCCACCCCCCGCCTTGTCTCAGCAGGCAACAGCAGAGAGGAGGGCAGAACTCCTTCTACAGATCCTGCGCCTCTCTGTACAGCCGCAGCACCCCCTCATCTCTTTCTCCGCTGGTTGTCAGTATTCAGCAGACTCTGGCAGCTGACTCAAGCCCTCCTCTGGTCCTCCTCCAGACCCTGCACTTTCTGCTTCCTAGCTCTACCCCCGTCTTCTTCCCAGCAGCAGAGAGAGCAGGACATAACTCCTACAGATCCTGCGCCTCTCTGTGCAGTCAGCACCCCATCCTGTCTCCTCATCCCCTGGTCTCAGCATTCAGCAGACTCCGGCAGCTGACTTCAGCCCTCCACTGGTCCTCCTTCAGACCCTGCACTCCACCCCATTTTCTTCCCAGCAACAGAGAGGAGGACACAACTCATTCTGTGGATCTTGCACATCTCTGTGCAGGTGCAGCAACCCCTTGTCTCCTCCCCTGGTCTCAGCATTCAGCAGACTTTAGCAGCTGACTACAGCCCTCCTATGGTCCTCCTCCAGGCCCAGCGCTTTCTGCTTCCCAGCTTCACCCCATCTTCTTCCCAGCAGCAGAGAGGAGGACAGATGACCTTCTACAGATCCTGCACCTCTCTGTTCAGCCGCAGCACACTCCCTCGTCTCTGACCCACCCTGTCTCAGCAGTTGGCAGCAGAGAGTAGGACAGACCTCCTTGTACAGATCCTGCGCCTCTCTTTGCAGCTGCAGCACCCCCTCATCTCCGCCTGGTTTTAGCATTCAGTTGACTCCAGCCCTCTTCTGATCCTCCTCCAGACCCTGCACTTTCTGCTTCCCAGCTTCTTCCCAGAAGCACCACAAGCTAAAGGGAGTGCACTGTAATGTAAGGGAGGGTGGGGGGCTCTTGACTTCTGATGGTGTGGGGACTCTTGAGATCTGATGTAAGGGGGGTGCTGTGGACATCCAGTCTTAGAGATACAAAAGGCTCCAGGTTTTCTACTTTAATGCATTCTATGCATTCCCCCCCCCGATACTTACCTGAGCCTCATCGCGGTCCAGCAATGTGCATGAGAGCCTTGGCTCTTTGGGGACTCTCCCTCCTCATTGGTTCCCCATTCACAGCCAGTGAGCCAATGAGAAGCGAGAGGGGGCGAGGCCGAGCCAAGGCTCTGTATGGGAATGGACACACAGGGCAGCAGCTCATAACAAAGCCTGCTTGGGTGCCCCTATTGCAAGCTGCTTGCTCTGGGGGGGGGGGGGGGGGCAGGAGTGTTGGTGGGGGACCCGAGAAGAGGAGGATCGGGGCTGCTCTATGCAAAACCATTAAACAGAGGAGGTAAGTATGACGTGTTATTTAAAAATAAATAATTGCCATTAATATCACATTAATATCACATTACTGCTGCAATGAAACTGAGTTTTTGCTCTGGGGGGGGGGGGGGGTCTTTTTCTTTGTTGGTTTATAGCTAGTAGAACTTGGGAGGGGATCTGAGACCGGATACTCCAAAAACAAAACGCATTGCTACTGGGGGGGACACTTCTATTTTAGTAATAGTGATAGTATTCGCTTAGGTAGGTGGGAGTGCTTGGATCAGAGGACGGTACTATATTGAGGTTACATTGGGGTTATATTGAGGTTACATTGGGATTATATTGAGGTTACATTGGGATTATATTGGGGTTATATTTGGACTATTTTGGGGTTACATTGGGGCTACATTGGGGCTATATTGGGGCTATTTTGAGGTTGTATTTGGGCTATATTGGGGTTACATTAGGGCTACATTGGGGTTATATTAGGACTATGTTGGGGTTACATTGGGGCTATATTGGGGTTACATTGGGGCTATATTGGGGTTACATTAGGGCTACATTGGGGTTATATTAGGACTATGTTGGGGTTACATTGGGGCTATATTGGGGTTACATTGGGGCTATATTGGGGTTACATTAGGGCTACATTGGGGTTATATTAGGGCAATATTGTGGTTACATTTGGACTATGTTGGGGTTACATTGGGGCTATATTGGGGTTACATTGGGGCTATATTGGGGTTACAATGGGGTTATATTGGGGTTACAATGGGGTTATATTGGGGCTATATTTGGGGTTATATTGGGTTAATTGAGTTTTTGCTCTAGGGGGGTCTTTTTTTGTTGGTTTATAGCTAGTAGAACTTGGGGGGGATCTGACACCGGATACTCCAAAAACAAAACATATTGGGGACACGTCTATCTTAGTAGTAGTGATAGTATTCACATAGGTAGGTAGGAGTGCTTGGATCAGAGGACAGTGATGATACCTGGAGGCAAATGGACCTTTTAAATTGCAGTTTTACATTGGGGTTACATTAAGGCTATATTGGGAATACATAGTTGTTACATTGGGGTTATATTGGGGTTACATTGGGGCTATACTGGTGTTATATTGGGGGTATATTAAGGTTACATTGGGGCTATATTGGTGTTATATTGGGGTTACATTGGGGCTATACTGGTGTTTTATTGGGGTTACATTGGGGCTATATTGAGGTTGTACTTGGGCTATATTGGGGTTACATTAGGGTTATATTAGGGCTATATTGGGGTTAAATTAGAGCTATATTGGGGTTATATTTGGACTATATTGGGGTTACATTGGGGCTATATTGGGGTTAAAATGGGGCTACATTAGGGGTTACATTGGGGCTACATTGGGGTTATATTGGGGTAATTGAGTTGCTGTAGGGGGTCTTTTACTGGTTTATAGCTAGTAGAACTTGGGAGGGGATCTGACACCGGATACTCCAAAAACAAAACACATTGGGGACACGTCTATCTTAGTAGTAGTGATAGTATTCACATAGGTAGGTAGGAGTCTTTGGATCAGAGGACAGTGATGATACCTGGAGGCAAATGGACCTTTTAAATTTCAGTTTTACATTGGAGTTACATTGAGGTTATATTAGGGCTATATTGGGGTTATATTGGGGTTATATTAGGGCTATATTGGGGTTATATTGGGGTTATATTAGGGCTATATTGGGGTTACATTGGGGTAATATTGGGGTTATATTGGGGTTACATTGGGGTTACATTGGGGCTCTATTGGGGTTATATTGGGGTTATATTGGGGTTATATTGGGGTTACATTGGGGTTATATTAGGGCTATATTGGGGTTATATTAGGGCTATATTGGGGTTACATTGGGGTAATATTGGGGTTATATTAGGGCTATATTGGGGTTATATTGGGGTTATATTGGGGTTACATTGGGGTTATATTGGGGTTATATTGAATTACCTCCGCAGCTGTAAAAAGAGCTCACTAGAATTTATTTTTACTAAGAATCATTTGTGATTTTTATGGTGTAAACATAAACATAAAAGGAGAAAAGAGCACCGGGAATCTGCCAGAGACGGCATTTTCCAAGAACAGAATCTGGCACATTCCCTGGAATCCAGGAACATTTAGTGGGCAATCAAGTGATTGTAACTAAATTTATGACAGCGATATTAAAGCAAAATCTGATACAGGAGTCATTTATCTCCCATATTCCTTGTTCCTATGCCCACTAGTGTAAATGAAGCCTTAAAGTGAACTCCATGCAAACAAACAAATACACAGGTGAATTACATGTGTAGGGGCTGTTTGTATTTCCATCCATCCAGTCCTGAGATTTACACGGCTCTGCTACACAGCACAGCCCTGTCTGGCAAGGTAAGGAGACCCAATTTTGTCCCTTGTTTCAGTTCAGTAACGGGGGAGGGAGAGAGAGAAAGGGAGGGAGAGAGTGAGCGAGAGAGAGAGAGAGCGAGAGGGAGAGGGGGAGGGGGAGCGAGTGAGAGGAGAGAGTGAGCGAGAGAGAGAGGGAGAGGGGAGGGGGAGCGAGAGAGAGAGTGAGAGAGAGAGAGAGAGAGAGAGAGGGGGAGGGGGAGCGAGAGAGAGAGGGAGAGGGGGAGCGAGAGGGAGAGGGGCGAGAGAGAGAGGAGGGGGAGCGAGAGAGAGGGAGGGGGGAGGGGGAGCGAGAGAGAGAGAGAGAGAGAGAGAGAGGGGAGGGGGAGCGAGAGGAAGCAGGAGAGGGGAGGGGGATCGAGAGAGGGAGAGAGTGAGTGAGAGAGAGAGAGGGGGGAGGGGGAGCGAGAGAGAGGGAGGGGGGAGGGGGAGCGAGAGAGAGAGAGAGAGGGGAGGGGGAGCAAGAGGGAGAGGGGGAGCAAGAGAGAGAGGGAGAGGGGGAGCGAGAGGGAGAGGGGCGAGAGAGAGAGGAGGGGGAGCGAGAGAGAGGGAGGGGGGAGGGGGAGCGAGAGAGGGAGGGGGGAGGGGGAGCGAGAGAGAGAGAGGGAGGGGGAGCGAGAGAGAGAGAGGAGGGGGAGCGAGAGAGAGAGGGAGAGGGGAGGGGGGTGAGAGAGAGAGAGGAGGGGGAGCAAGAGGGAGAGGGGAGGGGGGTGAAAGGGAGAGGGGGAGCGAGAGAGAGAGGGAGTGAGCGAGAGGGAGAGGGGAGGGGGGCGAGAGAGAGAGGAGGAGGAGCAAGAGGGAGAGGGGAGGGGGAGGGAGAGGGGGGAAGAAAGGGAGAGGGGGGGCGAAAGGGAGAGGGGGATTGAGAGAGAGAGGGAGAGAAGGAGCAAGAGAGAGAGGGAGAGGGGGAGCGAGAGAGAGGGAGGGAAAGGGGAGGGGGAGCAAGAAGGAGAGGGGGAGGGAGAGGGGGAGCAAAAGGGAGAGGGGAGGGGGAGCAAGTGAGCGAGAGTGAGAGGGGAGGGGGAGCGAGAGAGGAGAGGAGAGGAGGGGTGAGAGAGAGAGAGAGAGAGAGAGAGAGGAGGGTTGAGAGAGAGAGAGGAGAGGAGGGGTGAGAGAGAGGAGAGGAGGGGTGAGAGAGAGAGAGGAGAGGAGGGGTGAGAGAGAGAGAGGAGAGGAGGGGTGAGAGAGAAAGGGGAGGGGAGGAGGAGAGAGAGATTAATAAAGAGAGAGAGAAGGAAGAGAGAGCGAGAAAGAGAGGGAGGGAGAGAGGAGGAGAAGAGAGGAGGAGAAGAATGAAAAGGAGTGAGAAAGGAAGAGAGTGGAAGAGAGAGATAAGGAGAGAAAGAATGATCTAGATGGAGCGAAGAGGGTGGGGAGAGAGAGTAAGAAGCAGAGAGAGAAAAGAAGAGGGAGAGAGGAGTGGGAAAGTGAGAAGGAGAGAGGGAGAAGGGGGGGATGGAGAAAAGCAGAGAAGGGTAGGATAGGGAGGGGGAGAGGGAGATGGACAAAGCCATCATGGGTGTCAGGAAGCAAACTCCTACTGCCCGCCTGCTGAGCTGGTTAGATGTTCTGTGAAAATCAGGCTGCAGTGGAATACACAGAACAGATTACTGTAAACCGAGTGGACGGTGAACGTTCATATATATATATTATTTTTTTACTTTATTTAGCATGTAGCGTTGTCTGGATGGTGGAATTGCTCTCTAAGAAGCCCCATCACCGGCAGCTCGCTGTAAGCCGACAAGAAGACATTTGGTTTTAAAAAGCTTCCATTAAGGGTAAATGGAAGAAATCTGTTTTTTTTTTTTTTTTCTCTCTCATATTGTCAACAGTTTTTTCACAACCTGTGACAAGTCCTCCGACGTGTTTGCAATGTGCTTTTCTGGGTTATCTTTCAGAAAATCAATTCCTCAAAAAAAAAAAAAAAAAAATAAGATCGATGGGTGAAAAAGTAAAATTAGGAATCACAATAAAAAGACAGTTTTTCCGGCCTTGGGAAGGCACAAGTAAAGCTCGCCACGCTCGCCGGCGGACAGTCAAAACGGCGTAAAATGAGGCCTGAGAAATACAGTCATTTCTCTGACAGTCCTTGAGCTGTGCAGCTGGTATTTAAAAAGATTCTTCTTGGCAGTAAATAAGACATTTCACTTGCATCAAGCTGTCAAGGATGGAAGGAGGCAGCAGACAAATGACAAACTTCTTGCCATATCCTTCATTTCGCTACATAATGTATGGACTCCATCTCGTCTCTGCCTTTGTAAAGGGAGCTCACTGCTTCTCTGTTGAAAGGACCCCTTTACTGCTCTTCACCTCTCCTGTCCCTGCGCTCTGTAATCGAATCTATGAATTGACAGCTCTACAATTTCCCTCACGTCTGTTTCTTAGAACCACACACACACAATATTCTACTAAAAGATTATCTGTAGAGTTTTTTTGGAGGGTTATTCCACCCAAACAGGGTTATTTTCTTTTGTAGATATCAGCAGGCTTGTAGCTTCAGCCATCTACTTTTTTCATCATTTGAGACCTTGGCTGTGCGATCTCAGCACCCCAATTCCCCTTTGGGTCTACCAACCACAACCTACAAAATGAGCCTCAGTCTCCAGTTTGACTTTCTTCTATATATTTTAGGCTACACCTTTATATTGGTGGTCAGTGGAGAGGGCCTCCCCTTATACTGGCGGCATGTTGATTGGGACCTGCTTTCTTTGGTGATCTGTGTAGAATGACCCCACTATATTTGTGTTCAGTGGAGAAGGCCCCCCTTACATTGGTGGTTAATGAATGGAGATAGACCCCCTAACATCAGTAGTCAGTGGATGAGGATCGCATTATATTAGTGATCATTGGAGAGGTGCCTTCTTGCATTAGTGGCCAGTAAAGAAGGACCCCCTTACATTGGAGGTTAGTAGGGATGGGGACCTACTTACATTGATGGCCAGTGAAAAAGGACCCCCTTACACTGGTGGTTAGTAGGGAGGGGGACCTCCTTACATTGATGGCCAGTGGAGAAGGACCCTCTAACATTGGTGATCAGTAGAACAGGGTCCTCTTATGTTGGTGGTTAGTGGTGAAGAGCTCCCTTACATTGGCAGTCAACGGATGGAGAAAGACCTCCTCACGTTGGTGGTCAGTGGATGAGGATTACATTACATTAGTGAACACTGGAGAAATGCCCTATTACATTGATTATACAGGTGGTTATTAGGGAGGGGGACCTCTTTACATTGGTGAACAATGGAGAAGGACCATCTTACTTACATTGGTGGCCAGTGGAGAAAGACCCCCTTACACTGGTAGTCCGTATAAAAGTTTCCTCTTACATTGATGATCAGTGCAGAAGTTACATTGGTTACATTGGTGGTCAATTGATAGAGAAAGAGCCCCTAACAATGTTGGTCAGTGAATGAGGATCACATTACATTGGTGAACATTGGAGACCTGCCCTCTTACACTGGTGGTCTATGGAGAAGGACCCCCTTACGCTGGTGGTTAGTAGGGGGTGGGACCTCCTTACATTGGTGGTCAATGGTAAGGGACCTCCTTACATTGGTGGCCAGTGGAGAGGGACCCCCTTCCATTGGTGGTCAGTAGAAGAGGGTCCCCTTACAATAAGGTCAGAGGGTGAAGGGCCATCTTACATAGAAGGCTAGGGGAGAAGGACCCCTTTACATTGGTGCTAAGGGAAGGGGGTCTCTTTACATTATTGGTCAGTGTAGAGGGATCTCCTTACATTGGGGGTCAGTAGAGAAAGAACCCCTTAAAGTGGTGGTCAGTGGAGGATCACCATACATTGGTGGATATTGTAGAAATGCTCCCTTACATTGTCAGCCAGCGGAGAATAGCCCCTCCTCCCGGGCAGTGGAGGAGGATCTCCTTAGATTAATGTCAGTAGGAGAAGGCCCTTTTACCCTGAAAGCCACACATTGGTGGTCAATGGAGAAGGGCCACACCTGTCTCTCCATAAAGCGACCACGAACCCCAAAAATCAATGATGTCCAAAGTTGCTTATATCGGAGATGAGAGAAGGGGCTCCAAAGGCCTAATGAACATGACTTTGGGACCCTGCTGGTACCATCAGGCAGAAGTTCAATCTGCAAAAGTTCAAGGAGCCCCTTGCAATCTCAGGAGAAACCCAAGGGCTCCATGGAACCCTTGGCAAGGCAGTTCTGGAGAATGCAGCATGGAGATTGAGACCTCAAGGCAGAGGAAGCTGTATATGAATTGTGAGGACATGGTGGAGCCCAATCTGGAAAGAACACCAAGTGTTACTTCAAGGCAAATTCTGTAATGAAACAACAAAATGATATTTTTCTTTTTTTATGCTCCCTGGAAAAAAAAAAAACCCGACCACATAAACAAATCTTAATCAATCCCCGCTCTGTACCTAGTTTAGGTGTTTCTCTGCAGTCACATCACATCACCACCCAGCTCACATAGGTCACCTCTGCCCTCTGCTATCTCCGTCGGCTCCAATCTCTCACCTGTCCCTGTTTTTGCATGCAGAGCCAGGAGTATGCTGGCTGCCTCCTATTAACAAGGGACCTGGATGTTTGACATCAGTGGATGGACATCACGTGTACGTCCTGAAGATTAACAAACATCAACCTTCAGCTTTCCGAGGAAGAACACAAAAAATGGTTTTACAAAGAAGGAAACAAGAAATGATAAACTGTCTCCTTGTGTGATTTATACTATGGATTTATGTGTAGTGCTAAAACGGTCAAGAATCAAAGCGGCTCCCAAGATCCCGAGAGCAGGGATCATCTGCAATTATTTATTTCACTCATTTTACAGCATCGCTTACCTCAGTCCTCGAAAAATAACAACCCAATGTCCCCACTACAGTCAACAGTAAGGTCAGTTCTGGCCCAAGGCCCAATGGAACCAATTAAAGCTTAATCAAACGTGCAAAATAAATTCCAGGTTCCTCCAAACAAAAGAGGCATGACTCAAAGCTTTAGCACAAGGAAAGGTATCTTTATTTTTGTCATGTGCAAGCGCATTCTGGAGGGTACATCCATCTTGGTCCAGTATGTGCCTGCTTTCAGATCCATGTACCAGATAGGGTTTCCGCCTTTTCTTCAAGCCAAACCTGAACACTTTAGCGGCACACAAAGTTTTAAGGGGAACGTTGTGTGTAAAATGGAACTCTGATGTTGGGGGTTTCACCAAAGCCCCCACTTACATCAGAATTCCCAGCATTTCCCCTTAAATCATGGTTCCCAAAGCCCCCCCCATACATCAAAGTCCACAGAGCACCCCTTATATCTGAGTCCCCCTTACCATAGTGCACTCACTTCAGAGGAAGGAGAGAGAAGGGAGGAAGGGGGCCTATGCAATTGGCGGTTGTGGTACTTGGTTAGTTAGGGAGCATAGGTGTGTGCAACCCAGGCAGCAGAGGGAATCTGCACCACCCTGGGGGACTAGGGTGTGCCTAGGCATGCCTAAGTTGGGGTTGGGGGCACAGTCCAGTCTGAATAATGTGTCCGGGTTTCAGGGAGTCTGAATCCTGGACAAATGATTCAAAACCCAGACTGTCTGGGTGAATCCCATACGGGGGGCAACCCTAGCACCAGACCTGCACAAATGTGCACTCCGAGATGTGCTTGGAGATGCAAACAGGTCCGGGCAGCCGGACACCTGTCATTGGTTTAAACAGGCTGCCTGCACTGGGCTTCTAGGGACACCTGTGCATCCCTACAAAAAAAAAAAAAAAACACACAAGAGGGCGGAAGCTCCTTGTGCATTAACACCAAACAATTTATTATAATGCCACAGCCAAATGGATACTCACAAACATATAAAAACAGCAGGCATGTAACATAAATGCTTCAGCCATGGACAAAACATCCCATCATTGGACCATCTGGTTGGAAACTGACGCATTTCGGCAGACTCTCTGCCTTCCTCAGAGCTGAACCAACACAGTGTCAAGTTACCCTTTAAAAGGTCACAGATTAGAAGCAGCCGTCCCACCATCCTACGAGTCCGGGACCCATGAAGATAATTTGCAGTGTTCCCTTCCCAGGGGCGTCGTGCCTCCCTTTCAGCCGACACTCTTCTGGTTAAAAGCTCCAGGTCTGCATTGCAGGGCACAGAGCGATTTTTCCAGTGGCACCTGTTTGGCTGATGGTAGGTACAGCTGGTAAGAATGCTAACGTTCACATTTAACACATTGCGGACATACAGTGGAGAAAATAATTATTTGATCCACTGCAGACTGTGTAGGTTTGCCCACTTACAAAGAAATGAAGGGTCTATAATTTTTATCATAGGAGTATTTTATATGAAAGAGACAAAATATCAACCAAAAATCCAGAAAAAACACATGAAACTATTATAAATTGAGTCGCAGTTCTGTGAGTAAAATAAGTATTTGATCCCCTACCAACCAATAATAATTCTGGTTCCCACAGACTGGCTACAGTAGGTGCTCATGTGGTACACAGGTCAGTCCTGTCAATGTAAGAAGATGCTCCTAACGACAACTCGTTATGTGTATAAAAGATACCTGTCCACAGAATCTCTTTCTTCCATTCAAACCTCACCATCATGGGCAAGACCAAAGAGCTGTCAAAGGACGTCAGGGACAAGATTGTAGACCTGCACAAGGCTGGAGTGGACTACAGGACCATCAGCAAGAAGCCTGGTGAGAAGGAGACAACTGTTGGAGTGATTATTCACAAATGGAAAAAATACAAAATAACTATCAATCGCCAATGGTCTGGAGCTCCATGCAAGGTTTTGCCTCTTGGGGTGAGGATGATCATGAGAAAAGTGAGGGATCAGCTCAAAACTACATAGGAGGAGCTTGTGAATGATCTTAAGGCAGTTGGGACCACAGTCACCAAACAAACCATTGGTAACACAATACGCCGCCATGGACTGAAATCCTGCTGCGCCCGCAAGGTCCCCCTCCTCAAGAAGGCACATGTACAGGCCCCTCTAAAGTTTGCCAATGAACATCTAAATGATTCAGAGAAGGATTGGGAGAAAGTGTTGTGGTCAGATGAGACCAAAATTGAGCTCTTTGGCATTAACTCAACTCGCCGTGTTTGGAGGAAGAAAAATGCTGACCTGAAGAACTCCATCCCTACAGTCAAGCACAGAGATGGAAACATTATGCTTTGGGGCTTTTTCTATGCTAAAGGTACAGGCCGACTTTACCGCAATGGAGGGGCCAATGGACTGGGCCATGTATTGTAAAATCTTGGATGAGAACCTTCTTCCCTCATTTAGAACACTGAAGAGGGGTCGTGGATGGGTCTTCCAGCATGAGGATAACCCAAAACATACCACCAAAAAACAAAGGAGAAGTCTCCAGACCTTAATCCTATAGAAAATTTGTGGAGGGAACTGAAACTTCCAGTTGCCAAGCGACAGCCAAGAAACCTTAAGGATTTAGAGAAGATCTGTAAAGAAGAGAGGACCAAAATCCCTTCTGAGATGTGTGCAAACCTGATCACCAACTACAAGAAATGTCTCATCATTTAAAGTTTTTATTGAGTGCTCCAGACAGGGCAGAACAAATCCAGCAACGAAGGAATAAAAAAAATAAAGGGGGGGGGGGGGGGGAAGTGTTGTGAAAGCAAATGGTTAGGGACACATGCACAGTTACAGTTAGTCCACTGAGGGGACCACAAAGGTGTTATAATCTTGAGAGAACCGGAAATCGTACCAGTAAAACCAGGTTTTATTGAATTGTTCCTCTTTTTCGGTTTAACGCGGCCGTCAATTGTTCCATCAGGTTCATTTCATTTACCACAGCTATCCACTGACCAATTGAAGGGGGTTCTGAGCATTTCCATTTTTGCAGAATATATACTTTAGCAGCATTAAGAAGGTGGATCAAGAGGGACTTCTTATATCTATGCCTCGACATCGGAGTAAGCTGAAGTAAGCACTGCGCTGGATTGTCTGCAAGTGAAATGTCTGTCAGTCTAACAACCATTCGCCGAATAGCGGCTCAGAAGGGACGGACAGGAGAGCATGTCCAAAATACGTGTAGTAATGAACCGTCAGGTTGTTGACATCGCCAGCAGGTGGAGGGAACTGATGGGTAAATCTTATGTAAGAGCATGGGTACTCTATACCAGCGGGTCAGTACCTTAAACCCCACCTCCTGAAACCTACTTGCAATTGAGGAGCAGTGTGCAAAATACAAAATACGTTCTCTCTGATCTTTTGAGAAGGCCCGACTCAGGTCGCTTTCCCACTTATGTAGATAGGGAGGTATAAAGCTGTCCTGGGGTTCAATCGGCATCCTGTACATTAATGACAGAAGATGGCGAAGAGGAGCAGGATCTAGGCAGAGCCTCCCAAAAGCAGACATGGAGTAACTAGAGGGGGGACAAAATGCAAGGGGATGAGAAAATGTCTAATCTGTGTTGCTCGCCACCTGTCAGCATTGCTTGAATTTCCTCAATAGTGCACCATCAACCCTCATGAAGAAAGTCTTGGACTCTATATCTGTTGATCAGGAGAAATTCCCTAAAACTCCTACCCGACTAGAAGGAAACTCCTGGGCACCAATAACCAGTGACAAAGGTGAGGGGGTATGAGAAACCACCATAGCGCAACCCGTTTTAGCTACTATCGACAGAGTAGTCCCAATCAAAGGGTGGGATTTCAGGTGTGCCGGCAGGGTAGAAGTCTGCCACAACAAAGTTGGAAGTGGAAAGGAGGATGTTGCCTGTTCCACCCCCACCCACTCCTTCTCTGAGAAATGCTTGGTCCAGTCTAGGGCTCTGGTTAAATGGACCGCGTAGTAATATTTAAACGGGTCTGGGAACCCTATGCCACCCAGGTCTTTTAGTAAGGTCAGGATACGATGAGACAGTCTTTTTGATTAGTAGCCCCAGAGGAAGTTCAAAAACTCCCCAAGGAACGACCGTAGAAAGTGACTTGGGACAGCTATTGGTAATGTTTGGAGGAGGTACAATAATTTTGGCAAAACAGCCATCTTTAAGATGCTATTCCTACCAAGCCAGGAGAAAGAATTCTTGTGCCAACACTGGAGATCTAGACGTAGAGAGACAAGCCAGTGGGAGAAATTCTCCTAAAAGACTTCAGACAGTGAGGGGGTAAGATAAACAACCAGATATTTGATTTTGTCGTGAGCCCAAAAGAAGGGGAAGTTCTGTTGTATGTTACTGAGAGTCTCCTTAGGTAAGTTTATGTTCAAAGCTTCAGATTTGGTGCACATTAATTTTATAATTAGAAAGAGCGGGCTGCGGAGTACGTTCTAAGAACCTACAATAAATAGGGGATGGAATTCTTGGGACTTGTTATAAAAAATAATAAATCATCGGCGTATGCCGCAACTTTATTATGTGCATTGCCAGCGCCGATGCCTTTTATATTTGGATTGTCCCTAATGTGAGCTAGCAAGGGTTCTAGTACCAATACGAAAATCAAGGGTGACAACAGGCAACCCCGTCTCGTTGCTCAAAGAGAAGGGGGAGGAAATTGCTTCATTGTCCCGGACCGCTGCTGAGGGATGGGAATAGACTGCCTCTATCCATTGACACATATAGGGACCCAAGCCAAGGTACCGCAACGTGCGTTTCATAAAAGGCCAGTTGACCGGGTCAAAGGCCTTCTCCACGTCAGCTGAAATCAGCAACATTGGAGTTTTCCTGGACCAGGCCAAATGGATAAGATTCAAGGTCCTACTGGTGTCTTCTCTGGCTGGGACGAATCCTACTTGATCATAATGGACTAACTTGGGGGGACAAAAGAGATCAGACGATTGGCTAGTATCTTGGTAAAGATCTTTAGGTCCGTCGTCTTCAACAAAGATATTGGGTGGTAGTTTGCACAGTCTGTGAGATCTCTGCCCTCTTTAGGAATCAGAACCATGTGAGCAAATAAGGAATCCTTAGGGGGTGGAGTCCCGTCTAGGAGTGCATTGAAAGCTTGTATAAAGTGAGGCACCAGGTGCGCGGCGTACGTATGATAATAAAGTGGTACAAGAAACGTCTTACCTTTCTGTGCTTGCCAACAAGGGTTTCACCACCAACTACCAACTCATGTTTTCCTTGGGGATGAAAAACTTATTTTACTCACTGAATTCCCCAGAGTAGGACAGTATCACTATGGTAACACTGTACTGCTCTGGTTGCAGTATGTAAAAAAAAAAAAAGTTTACAAAATTGAAAAAAAAAAAAACTTTTTTTTTTAACCTAATGTCACCAGTCAGTGTCCCTGATCACCACCACACCAGTTATATGGTGATGCTGTACTGCTGGTGACAGCATGTAAAAAAAAAAAAGTTCTTCAAAAACACACCCCCGCCGCTGGAATTCAGGCGCCTGGTGTCTGAAAAGGTGCCGGGCGCCTGAATAGGTGTTGGCTACAGCGGCCATGGATAGATTCGTGCTATGCATGAATCTATCCATTATACACAGAGGGGGTGGCTGGAGAGAGGGGGCGGCGCCCGTGCGCCCTTAATAGACGGGCCGACACTGGTCACCAGCCTACTCTGAGCCACTCCCAGCCCACACAGATCAAAACAAACAGGCCTAGCTTCCAGCTGGGCCTGCTTAAATTTCCCCGTTCTCACAAAAAATCCTAACTCTAAAGCCGCGTACACACGGGCGGACTTTTCGACCGGACTGGTCCGACGGACCGAGTCCGGCGGACACTACGATCGTGTGTGGGCTTCCTCGGACCTTCAGCGGACTTTTCCAGTCGAAAATCTGACGGACTTTAGATTTGGAACATGCTTCAAATCTTTACGTCGTAACTCCGCCGGACCCAAAAGTCCGCTCGTCTGTATGCTAGTCCGACGGACAAAAACCGACGCTAGGGCAGCTATTGGCTACTGGCTATCAACTTCCTTATTTTAGTCCGGTCGTACGTCATCACGTACGAATCCGTCGGACTTTGGTGTGATCGTGTGTAGGCAAGTCCGTTCGTTAAAAAGTCCGTCGGAAATCCGTCAAAAGTCCGTTGAAAGTCCGTCTGAAAGTCCGCCCGTGTGTACGCGGCTTAGCACCTACGCAAGTAGAGGGTGCTAGAAAAAGATGATAACATTTTTTTGGGTACAGTGGTGCATGTCTAATAGTAATTGTCATGATTGTCATTCAAAGCGTGACAGCACTGAAAGCTGAAAATTAGCCTGGACAGGAAGGGGGGTGAAAGTGTCCGCTATTGAGGTGGTTAAGGTATTAAATAAATAAAATGTTGCACATAGACTGCTCCTTTAATTTAAAGTGAAGACGCCATGAGCTGGGTTTGGCTGCACGCCCGCTCAGGCACATGTCGGAACTCTTGCTGGCAATGCATGGCCTCATATCACAATGGCGCAGGGAAAGGTCGCGCTGGCTGTGCAGAGGCTCACGGTGAGGAGTGATATTTTCGGTGAACCTGCGCTGCCTGTCACGTCCCCCGTTCCCTTCCCTGCTTCCCACCTCTGTATCCTTCTCCTGCAGCTTCCCGGTGACAGGCTCAATTGCTGCTCCGGATTTCTGTGTCACCGCTAAGTACGGCGTTTGTAAAATTAGAAGGTAATTAGAGGCTCGTCACTGACAGATTCGGAATAAGAGGCAGCAAGGTGGGGGGTGGGGGGGTACGGTATGTTAAGTACCTGCGAGGTGAGACGAGTGCGATGTGTTGGGGAAGGAAGAGGCAGGTGAAGGGTTAAGTGATTAACTGAGTGTTATGTAGAAAGATACATTCTATTTAAAGATCCATTGTGTATAATGATACATTGTATATAATGATACATTCTATATAAAAAGGTACATTCTATATAAAGAGACATCCTGTTTTCATTAAAGGAAGCCATTTCCATGCATTCGCACTTAAAAATAAAAAAAAAAGATACATTGTGCATAAAGATAAATTCCATATAAAGTTTATAAATTCATACCCAACCCCCAACTTCTTATACTTTTTTTTTATCCTGGAGACCCCCATGGAGAGACTTGTGCTTTGCAAGTTTGTGTCCCCCCCCTCCCAACCTACAAGACAGGGCCAGGACAAGGGGTGGGGAGGAGGGGCAGCTGTCCCGGGCACTCTGGTATCATGGGAGGTGTGTGTGCGGTGGGGGTGTGCTAGGCACAAAGAGATTGCGGAGGGGGGAGGGGATTTGTGTTGGGAGGGGAATTTGGGGGCAGGTGGGGGGTATGAATTGTCCTAGGAGGGGAAATTGGGGGGGGGGGGGTGCTAGGAGTTATTTGGGGGGGGGGGTTAAATTGAGAGGGGAGAAGGGGGGTAGAGGATTTGTGCTAGAAGGGTGGATTTAGAGGGTCTGTGCTAGAAGAGGTGATATTGTGGAGGAGAGAATGGATTTGTGCTAGGAGGGGACATTTTTTTTTTGGGGGGGAGGGGATTTGTTCTAGTAGGGATGATTGGGGTGTAACTGGAGTTATTTGGGGGGTTCTATTGAGAGGGGGATTGGGGGGATTTGTCCTAGAAAAGTGGATTGGGGGGTTGTGCTAGAAGAGGTGATATGGTGGGGGTGAGAATGGATTTGTGCTAGGAAGGGACACTTTTTTTTTTTGAGGGGGGGGGGGATTTGTACTAATAAGAATGATTGGGAGGTAATTGCGTTAGGAGGGCACATTTGAAGGCGGGGGGGGATTTGTGCTGGGATGGTGGTTGAGGTGATTTGGAGCAGGGGAGAGGATGTGTACTGGGAGGGGAAATTCGAGGGGTAGAGAATTTGTGCTAGGAGGAGTGATTTTTTTTGGAGGTCAATTTGTGCCGGGGGGAGGGGGGCATCTTTGCGGAGAGAGTTTGAGCTGGGAGGGGGGATGGGGGGCAAATATTTATGCTGGGAGGGGGGATTTCAGAGCCATGGGCTCTGGATGACTTTCTCCCAGCGCTGCTACTAGGCCAGGAGGGAGGTGTTGTTTTTTTGAGGCAGCAGTTAATTTATCCTGTTTTGTACACAATCCATCTAGGAGCGGGTGACATCGGCATTCAGCTTTGGAATGGCGGCTGAAATTGGGAAGAGTTCTGGTGAGAATAACCAGCAACTACAGCCCCTGCTAGATCCAAGAGACTGATGATTAAAAGTGTACATCAAGCCAAAAAATGTTTTTTATCCTACTTTTGGATAATTTGAGCAAGGATTAGAACCCCTGCTGAGTTTTACTCCTATCAAGGGTCTCACTTCCTGTCCTGTCCAGTTAAATACCTTTAGATACATTGTTTAAAACCCTGATGAAGGGGGCTTGTCAACCACAGAAACACGTTGCCTTGCATGCCTCTTGTTTCCTTATGATCATTAATCTTATTATTAAATGACTTTGGACTTTCAAGACTACTGTTTGGGGCCCTGTTGATTTGAGTACACCGGGATTTCTTCAGTCGGGTGGCTCCCCACAGCCTGAGGCTACTTCTCTTTGTGGAGAGCTACTGAACCTACACCAATTCCTTCTCACGGGTTAAATAATGTCAGATTCACTGCTTTATAAATATGTCCCTTAACTTTCCACTAACCAGGCAGGACTACAATTTTAGTTCTGGGTGGAGGTGACGGTGAAATAAACTTTTGATTCATCAATCAGTTTATCAGTCCAAATCTATCCATCTATTTATGGTGATCCCTCCATATCTACTCTCATTATCCATCCATATCTACTCTATCGCTATCCATCCATATCTACTCAATCGCCATCCCTCCATATCTACTCTCATTATCCATCCATATCTACAGTACTCTATCGCCATACCTCCATATCTACTCCATTATTATCCCTCCATATCTACTCTCATTATCCTTCCATATCTACTTTCATTATCCATCCATATCTACTCTATCGCTATCCATCCATATCTACTCTATCGCTATCCATCCATATCTACTCCATCATTATCCATCCATATATACTCTATCGCTATCTATCCATATTTACTCTCATTATCCATCCATATTTACTCTCATTATCCATCCATATTTACTCTCATCCATCCATATCTACTCTCATTATCCATCCATATCTACTCTCATTATCCATCCATATCTACTCTCATTATCCATCCATATCTACTCTTTCGCTATCCCTCCATATCTACTCTATCATTATCCATCCATAACTACTCTATCGTTATCCATCCATATTTACTCTCATTATCCATGCATATCTACTCTGTTGCTATTCCTCCATATCTACTCCATTATTATCCATCCATATCTACTCTATCGCTATCCCTCCATATCTACTCATTATCCTTCCATATCTACTCCCTCATTATCCATTCATATCTACTTTCATTATCCATCCATATCTACTCTCATTATCCCTCCATATCTCCTCTATCGCTTTCCATCCAGATCTACTCTATCGCTATCCATTCATATCTACTCTATTGCTATTCTTCCATATCTACTCCATCATTATCCTTCCATATCTACTCTCATTATCTATGCATATCTACTCTATCGCTATACATCCATATCTACTCCATTATTATCCATCCACATCTACTCTCATTATCCATATCTACTCTCATTATCCATCCATATCTACTCTCATTATCCATATCTACTCTCATTATCCATATCTACTCTCATTATCCATATCTACTCTCATTATCCATATCTACTCTCATTATCCATCCATATCTACTCTCATTATTCATCCATATCTACTCTCATTATCCATCCATATCTACTCTCATTATCCATCCATATCTACTCTATTGCTATTCCTCTATATCTACTCTCATTATCCATATCTACTGTCATTATCCATCCATATCTACTCTCTCGCTATCCATCCCTATCTACTCTATCACTATCCATCCATATCTACGCTCATTATCCATCCCTATCTACTCTATCGCTATCCATCCATATCTACTCTATCGCTATCCCTCCATATCTACTCTATCACTATCTATGTCTACTCTACTACCATCCATCCATATCTACTCTATCACTATCCATGTGTACTCTTTCATTAACCATCCATATCTACTGTATCACCATCCATTCCTATTTACTCTATCACTAACTATCAACATCAATCTCTCTTTCTATATCTAATGTGTACCTTCATACCTGTCTGCGAGTCATTCCCTCCTTACCATTCAAGAAAGTCTTTCTGCTTCCACCATCCCAACTGCCTTTGTGGACATCACTTGTGGCAAATCCTTTCAATGTCCAAAACTCTACCGAGAACTTAGAGGGAAGGAAAGTTCTGTCAAAAGAAACCATAACATAGAGAGAGGAGGATCAAAAACTAGAACAACCCATAAATGGTTGTAGCCCATACACAATTATGAAATTGTCCATGTCCTCACAGGACAACATAACCGCAGGTCATTAAGAAAAGGTCCTATCTGGTCTGCTCAAAGTTTATCAAAAGGTGCCACCAGAAATTATTTACATCACGTCCAAATGCAAAAGAACATCCTGCTCATTGGTCATTGATAAAATGTTCTCCCAAGTCCTTCTTAAGTCTTGCTTAAAGGAAAGGCCTAAAAAAAAAAAAATGTTGCTTGTTTAGACGCATTAAAAATGCTTTCAAGCAAATGCACACCATAAAGTGTATTGAAGATACTTCGGGCGGCACAGTGGTATAGTGGGTAGCACTTTCGCCTAGCAGTAAAAAGGACACTACCTGCCTGGAGTTTGCATGTTCTCCCTGCGCCTGCATGGGTTTCCTCCGGGTACTCCGGTTTCCTCCCACACTCCAAAGACATGCTGGAAGGTTAATTGGCTTCTGTCTAAATTGGCCCTAGTATATGAATGTGAGTTAGGGACCTTAGGTCGTAAGCTCCTTGAGGGTAGGGACTGATGTGAACGTACAATGTATATGTAAGGTGCTGCGTAAATTGACGGTGCTATATAAGTACCTTATATAATAATAATACTTCCTGCTATGGGTGACCATGGTTTCCCAATGGTGCTCCTGAGTTGTCACCCTGTCATAAGTGACCCTGTGGAGAAACACATTGGGCGGACATGGTCCACTGCTAATCCAATCCAGAGCAATGATGTGCAGCTGGCGACGGAGTGAGCACATGCAGATAGGTAGTTGCTGAAAGAGGCTGCAGGCTGCGGATGGAATAAGAGGATAAAAAAAGAAGAAAACAGTATTTCATGGTTAAAAAAAAAACACATGCCATTTGATTTCAGCTAAATGTTGTCCAGTTAGGGTCTTCTTCTCTATTTTAAACACGTTTTATCAATATTTTTTTTGTTTTTTTGTAAACCTGAAAATAAAAAGGAAAAAAAAATTTGCAGACAGACATATTTCGAACGATCTGTTAGGAGTCTTGCTGAAATCGATGTGACCCCGGGGGTAACTCTCAGGGGCTCCAACTGAAAGCTTATGTCACAAAGCGGACAGGTAAAAGGGCCCATCTGCCTCTGGTCTTCCCAACTCTGCGAGCACCTGAACAGATCAAACAAGCCAGCCGGAGGAAAATCAATTTCCCATTTCAGTGCAGGCCGAAGGTCGCTTACCAGCCCCGACGAAGAGCAATCCTACCACGGCGCGGGGAGGGGAACGTACAGACCTACACAGCACTATATCATTACAGTAATCTCTACCAACTCCAGCACTGAGCCATGGTGGACTATCACAAGCTTAGAAGAAGCTGAGTTTTGAGTTTTTTGCAAGCAACAATATTAATTTCTGCAAATATTAATGGAGAGTCTTACCTGCTTCTGCTCTCTAGCCACTTAAGGACCAGGCCTTTTTGGCACTTTTTTGTTTACAAGTAAAATGAGTGCTTTTTGCACGAAAATTACTTTGAACCCACAAAAATTATATATATTTTTTTTTAGCAGAGTCCCTAGAGAATAAAATGGCGATTGTTGCAATTATTATGTCACAGCGGTTTTTCAAATGCATTTGAAAAATGCACTTGAATGAATTTTAATGCAAAAAAAAAAAAAAACCACAATATATACGCCACTTTTTAGTAAAATATAAAGCTGATATTACGCCGAATAAATAGATGCCCAACATGTCACACTTTAAAATTATGCACACTCGTGGAATGACAACAAACTACAATAACTAAAAATCTCCATAGGTGACGTTTTTAATTATTTCACAGGTTACCTGTTTACAGGTACAGAGGAGATCTAGCGCTAGAATTATTGCGCTCACTCTAATGTCCACAGCGATACCTCGCATGTGTGGTGCGAACACCGTTTCCATATGTGTGTGTGACTTACATATGCATTTTCTTCTGCGCACGTATGGAGGGATGGCGGTGCTCAAATTTCTTTTATGTTTTTTTTTATACACTGTCCCTTTAATTTATTTTTTGGATCACTTTTATTCCTATTCCAGGGACTGGAAACATCCCTTTTAATAAAAATACTGGGCGGTGGGTCCTCTATATGGAGAGATATGGGGGCTATAAGACTCAAAATCTTTCCTCTACCATTGAATGCAAAAGATCAAGCAAAAAGAAAAGATCTCTTGCTTTAAAAAAAAAAGTTTACTTCCGCCCTAGAGACCAGTAGCTCTTCGCTCCACACCTTCATCAATGAGCCTCTCCCCCCCACCCCATGTCCATCAATAAGCCTTCCCTCCCCCCCACCTCCATCAATGAGCCTTCCCTCCTCCACCTCCATCAATGAGCCTTCCCTCCCCACTTCCATCAATGAGCCTTCCCTCCTCCACCTCCATCAATGAGCCTTCCCTCCCCACCTCCATCAATGAGCCCCCACCTCCATCAATGAGCCTTCCCTCCTCCACCTCCATCAATGAGCCTTCCCTCCCCACCTCCATCAATGAGCCTTCCCTCTCCACCTCAATCAATTACGCTTCCCCCCCACCTCCATCAATGAGTCTTCCCTCCCCACCTCAATCAGTGAGCCTTCCCTCCTCACCTCCATCAATGAGCCTTCCCTCCCCACCGCCATCAATGAGCCTTCCCTTCCCACCCCCACCAATGAGCCTTCCCTCCCAACCTCCATCAATGAGCCTTCCCTCTCCACCTCAATCAATTACCCTTCCCCCCACCGCCATCAATGAGCCTTCCCTCCCCACCGCCATCAATGAGCCTTCCCTCCCCACCTCCATCAATGAGCCTTCCCTCCCCACCTCCATCAATGAGCCTTCCCTCCCCACCTCCATCAATGAGCCTTCCCTCCCCACCTCCATCAATGAGCCTTCCCTCCCCACCGCCATCAATGAGCCTTCCCTCCCCACCTCCATCAATGAGTCTTCCCTCTCCACCTCAATCAATTACCCTTCCCCCCACCTCCATCAATGAGTCTTCCCTCCCCACCTCCATCAATGTGCCTTCCCTCCCCCACCTCCATCAATTACCCTTCCCCCAACCTCCATCAATGAGTCTTCCCTCCTCACCTCCATTAATGAGCCTCCCCTCCATCATTTACCCTTCCCCCCACCTCCATCAATGAGCCTTCCCTCCCCACCTCCATCAATGAGCCTTCCCTCCATCATTTACCCTTCCCCCCCACCTCCATCAATGAGGCTTCCCTCCCCCACCTCCATCAATGACCCCCCCCCACCTTCATCGATGATCCTACCCTCCCTACCTCCACCAATGATCCTTGGCTGAACATGACCTTGTCCCCAGTTGACCATTTTTCCTTCCATGGACCACTTTTGGTCGGTCCTGACCACTACAGACCGGGAACAGCCCACAAGAGCTGCAGTTTTGGAGTTGCTATGACTCAGTCATCTATACATTACAATTGGGCCCTTGTCAAAGTCCCTCAAATCCTTACACTTGTCCATTTTTTCTGCTTTCAATATGTCAACTTCAGGGACAACATGTTTACTTGCTGCCTCATATATCCCA
The DNA here is from genome assembly GCF_042186555.1 of Aquarana catesbeiana. Taxonomy (NCBI): domain Eukaryota; kingdom Metazoa; phylum Chordata; class Amphibia; order Anura; family Ranidae; genus Aquarana; species Aquarana catesbeiana. The sequence continues at coordinate 230,695,161 of NC_133335.1, read as the reverse complement.
CCCACTTTCAGATGTCACTGTAATGAGAATCAATGTTATTCAGGCTACCTGTCAGTTATCATAACATTATGGCTGATTGGTTGATGTCCATGTCTTAGGATTACACCTGTATGTACCCCCCCTCCCCTCCCCTCGGGGTACTCTGGTACATGTGAGCAGCCTTACCAAAGTCATTCAATGAGAAAGTCATTGACAGCAGACCAATAACAGGAGATCTAGCGCCTCTGTATGAATCCACCAATAAAAACCTGACAGGGGTTCCAACGCCTCAACGCTCCATCCAAAACATCCGTCACGTTGGCTGGAAAACGCTTCCTTCACTCCGCCATCCGCGTCTCCCGCCGGCAGGTCGATGCCGCAATGTGCTTTATTTTTATTTATTTTTTTTCCCCTCACAAAACATGTTAAATGAATTTGTGCAAATTATGAAACGCTAATTGTCAGATGCAACAAAATCTAATCTATCCAGCTGGCGGGTCCCCGGCGACGTTCAGACGCGCTCTTGTGTGT
>NC_133335.1:230592151-230692151 GCF_042186555.1 Aquarana catesbeiana | reverse complement strand
TGCAGGACAGCTTGTGCTGTTGAAAAACAACAGGCCCACTGGCGGGATCACCAGGTGAAAATAGAAGAAAGAAAGCCTGACAAAGAAAACGAATGCAGCCATCACATCTAAGAACGGGTAAGCTGCAATATAATAGAATACAGAAATACAGGTAAAACAACTCTCTTTTATTATTATTATTATTCACGACTTTTTATAGCGCCAACAGTTTATGCAGCGCTTTACAATGTAGAGGGGGGTGGGGGGCGCACAATTACAGTACAATACAGAAGGGATGGTGTATTTGCCTGGAGATCAGATTTGATACATTGTAAATATACAGGACTCACATTAGACTGGGATTGCTACAAAATAACCGCCAACAATCACAGAGTATAATCCATTGTAATTAAAAGCTACAGACGCAATGCATGCAGAACGCAATTCTTCTATAACACTTGAAGTTCATATATAAAGAAAACAATCGCGGTCACATCTCTCGAAGGAACAAAGCACGTCAAGCGGGATCCTCTCACCGCCGAACTATTATCCATTTCCAGCACAAACGCCGCAATGAAATTTCGTTTCAGGAACGGCTCGGATTTCACGATGTGTTCGCTCCGACTACAATGCGTTTCTAGCCCATTGTTGCCGAATGCCATTCTCTCGGCAAATAAAAAAAGTGTTAAAAGGCCAATATCATCTCTATAAAACAACGATCCCTCTGTATACCGAATGTAATACAAAGAACTGAACTCAGCGCTTCGCTTCTAAATTGCTGCATCTCGACGCCGCAACCTTCGTCCCGCCGACCTTCGACGGATGGTAAAAAAAATATATTTTTCCTTAGAAATCACTGCATAAGCGCTATTTCACCGAAGGCTGCCGAAGATATTCCAGTGCCGGTCCAACCGCTGTGAAAGGGAAAATATACAGCAGGGCCCCCCCGCTCATATCAGAAATGCGCGTTTTCTGGCCACGTTATCGAAAACGTGCACAAAAAAAAGCGCTAAAAATGTGCAATGCGCTTGCGGTGTCATTATTTCTTAATGGCAGCCTAAACACGGGTAGCAGCGAAAAAAGGCGTGCCGCTAAACGCACTTGGCTCGGTGCCAAAGTTTGATACTTGAGCTTCTTTGGCGTGTTTTTCACGTGACAGGCAGCCCTTTCAACTCAATGGGCAGTCATACCAAAAAAAGCCGCCAAAACGCATTTCGCCAAACACACTTGGTTCAGTGCCAAAATGTGGTACTTGAGCTTCTTTAACTCAATGGGTGGTCGTGGCAAAAAACGCACTAAAAACCGAGTCACAAACGCGCTTGGCTCGGCGCCATGATGTGGTACTACTTCTCCTTTGGCGTGCTTTTCACGTGACAGGCAGCCCATTCAGGTCAGTGGGTGGTCGTGCTAAAATGTGCTAAACACGCAAAACGTGCTTGACTTGATGCTGGAATTTGGCACTTGAGCTTTTCTGGTGCATTTTTGGCGCAACAGGCAGCCCATTCAACTCAGTGAGCGATTGTACCAAAAAATGCGCTTAAACCCGTAACCTAACGAGCTTGGCTGGGTGCCAAAATTTGCTATTTGAGCTAGTTTGGCACGTTTTTACATGACAGGCAGCCCCATTCAACATAATGGGCAGTCTTACCAAAAATGCGCTAAAACTCATTTCGCCAAACGCGCTTGGTTCAGTGCCAAAATTTGGTATTGAGTTACTTTGGCGTGTTTTTAACGTGACAGGCAGCCCCCATTCAACTCAATGGGCAGTCATACCAAAAATGCGCTAAAACTCATGTCGCCAAACGCGCTTGGTTCAGTGCCAAAATGTGGTACTTGAGCTTATTTGGCCCATTTTTCGCGCAACAGGCAGCCCATTTAGCTCAATGGGTGGTCGTGGCAAAGTGCACTAAAACGAGTTGCCAAAAGTCCTTGGCTCAGTGCCAAAATTTGGTATTTGAGCTTCTTTGGAGGGTTTTTTTGCATGACAGGCAGGCCATTCAACTCAAAGGGCAGTTAAACCAAAAATGTGCTAAAACGTGTTCCCTTAGCTTGGTGCCAAAATTCGGTAATTAAGCTTCCTTGGCATGTTTTTTGAACGACAGGTAGCCCATTCAACTCAATGGGAAGTCATATCAAAAAATGCGCTAAAACGTGTCGCCAAAAGCGCTTGGCTTGGTGCCAAAATGTGGTACTTGAGCTTCTTTAGCATGTTTTTCAAGCAACAGGCAGGCCATTCAGCTCAAAGGGCGGCCATACCAAAAATGTGCTAAAATGTGTGTTGCCAAAGGCGCTTGGCTTACTGCCAAAGTTTGGTACTTGAGCTTCTTTAGCCCATTATTCACTTGACAGGCAGCCCATTCAACTCAATGGGCAGTTGAGCCGAAAAAGTGCAAAACACGTGTTGCCAAACGCGCTTGGTTCGGTGCCAAAATTTGTTACTTCAGCTACTTTGGCGCATTTTTCGCACAACAGGCGGCCCATTCAACTCAATGGGTGGTCGTGGCAAAAATGCATTAAAACAAGTCGCCAAAAGCGCTTGGTGCCAACATTTGACACTTGAGCTTCTTTGGCATGTTTTTCGTGCGACAGGCAACCCATTCAACTCAATGGGTGGTCGTGGCAAAGTGCACTAAAAAGGAGTCGCCAAAAGTGCTTGGCTCAGTGCCAAAATTTGGTATTTATGTTCTTTTTTAGCATGTTTTTTTGCATGACAGGCAGCCCATTTAACTCAATGGGCAGTCGTGCCGAAAAAGTGGTAAACACACGTTGCCAAATGCGCTTAGTTCGGTGCCAAATTTTGTTACTTGAGCTTCTTTGGCACATTTTTCGCACAACAGGCGGCCCATTCAACTCATTGGGTGCTTGTGGCAAAAACGCACTAAAATGAGTTGTTAAAAACCCTTGGCTCGGTGCCGAAATTCGGTACTTGAGCTTCTTTGACATGATTGTTGCACAACAGGCAACCCATTCAACTCAATGGTTGGTCGTGTTAAAATGCGCTAAAACGTGTAGCCAAACATGCTTGCCACCAAAAAATGGTACTTGGAGCTTCTTTGGCATGTTTTTTCACATGACATACAGCCCATTCAACTCAATAGGGAGTCATACCAAACATGCACTAAAAACGCGTCGTCAAACGCGCTTAGCTTGGTGACAAAATCTGATACTTAAACTTAAAAGGCGTTTTTTTTTTGTGTGCAACAGGCAGCCCATTCAACTCAATGGGTGGTCATGACAAAAATGCGTTACAACACATTGCCAAACGTGTTTGGCTCAGTGCTAAAATTTGGTACTTGAGCTTCTCTGGCACATTTCTCACGCAACAGGCAGACCATTCAACTCAATTGGAAGTCGTACCAAAAATGCGCGAAAACGCGTGTCGCCAAATGTGTTTGGTTCAGTGCCAAAGTTTGACACTTCAGCTTCTTTGGCGCGCTTTTCACATGACAGGCAAGCCATTCAACTAAAAAAAGTGCGCCAAAGAAGCTGAAGTGTCAAACTTTGGCACTGAACCAAACACATTTGGCGACACGCATTTTAGCGCATTTTTGGCCATTTTTGGTACGACTTCCAATTGAGTTGAATGGTCTGCCTGTTGCATGAGAAATGTGCCAAAAGGCAGTCACGTTAAAAAAAAAGTGCTAAAACGCATATTGCACAAGGCGTCGCTATGCTCAAATGTAAATGTAGCCCGATATGTGGCGGATCTATAGAGAATGACGCAGAAGGAGCAATTATCACATTGTAACAATATCTACAAAATTAGCGCACAAAGAAAACAAAGTTTCCTCAAAGCTTAAACCGCAGTGTATCTTTAAAAATCAAAACACCTTTATAAAAAATTTTTTTTTATAAATACACAAAGTAAACATGTATCAAAAAAAAAAAAAAGAATGAATATTCTATCAGCGCTACTGTTGCCGGAATATTTAACACAAAAACGTGTTTCTAATTTGTCTCTGTTAGATACTGTGACAGCCAGCATGGTGCCCGGGGGGCTTCCTTAGGCACTCACATACTCTGCCTTGGGAGATCTCCATTCCTGCCTATCCTGCTTTTCTCTTCTCCATGTTAAATACCTAGTTCAACAAAGCCAAGCTTCTCTCCGAAATAAAGACATCTTTTCTTCCGGCGGCCCCCATACAGCCAGGAAGACGTGGAATGCATTAGACCCTGCAGAATCCGGTGGCAGTAAAATGGCCAAGACAAGGATCTAGTGGGTAGCAACTCAGTCGTTCTTTTTCTTATCTAGGTCTCCAAACTATGGCCTTCCAGTTGTTCCCGAACTACAAATCCCATCATGCCTAGTCATGTCTGTGATTGTCAGAGTTTTACAATGCCTCATGGGACATGTAGTTCCGCAACTGCCATAGTCTGGAGATCTCTGATTCTAGGACATAGACATGGACCCGGAACCTGTTGATCACATTTCTCTTTAACGTTGTTGCATTTAAAAAGGGTCCCAAAATATACAGTTGTTACTTTGTTCCTGCCTTTCTCAACCTCTATCTCTGAGGAACTCTGAAAAAAGGTCAGGAGTCTAAGGTCATTGGGGAAATGCCCCTTATATTGATGGTCAGTGGGAAAAAATGCCTCCATTATAGTGGTGACCAGGATGCCACCCTTACAGGCAGTTAATAGGTAATTGATGCTGGCTCTGCTGAGTGGCATTGGGCCTGGAACTATGGTGGCATCATCAGATAAGGGGGGTTAATCAGCCACAGCTCAAGGAACCCCCTAACAACCTCTGGAGGAACCCTAGGGTTCCACTGAACCCTTTGTGAGAATGACTACTGCTAAAATTGAACAACTAGACCTGGAACTATGGTGGCACCATCTGATGGGAGGCCAATCAACAACAGCTCAAGGAATCCCTAACAATCTCTGGAGGAACCCTGGGGTTCCATTGAACCCTTTGTGAGAATGACTACTGGAAATATTGAATTACTAGACCTGGATCTATGGTGGCACCATCATATGGGAGGCCAATCAGCCATAGCTCAACGAACCCCTAACAACCTCTTGAGGAACAGTGGGGTTCCATTGTACTCTGGCTGAGAATAACTGCTTTGTTCGGTCGTTCTTGTGTTTCCCACAGCTCTACCATGCTGTGTAGGCAACAGGGTGATTCTGCTATTCAATACTTCTGCCTGCTGGTTGGACTATCAATGAGTATCACTAAACTGCTCAAGTTTTCCCTTCGCTCCTCTAGACTCCAAAGCTTAAAATGCCTCCATTATAGTGGTGACCAGGATGCCACCCTTACAGGCAGTTAATAGGTAATTGATGCTGGCTCTGCCGAGTGGCATTGGGCCTGGAACTATGGTGGCATCATCAGATAAGGGGGGTCAATCAGCCACAGCTCAAAGAACCCCCTAACAACCTCTGGAGGAACCCTAGGGTTCCACTGAACCCTTTGTGAGAATGACTACTGGTAATATTGAACAACTAGACCTGGAACTATGGTGGCACCATCTGATGGGAGGCCAATCAACAACAGCTCAAGGAACCCCTAACAATCTCTGGAGGAACCCTGGGGTTCCACTGAACCCTTTGTGAGAATGACTACTGGTAACATTGAACTACTAGACCTGGAACTCTGGTGGCACCATCAGATAGGAAGTCAATCGGCCATAGCTCAAGGAACCCTTAACCTCTGGAGGAACCCTAGGGTTCCACTGAACCCTTTGTGAGAATGACTACTGGAAATATGGAACTACTAGACCTGGAACTATGGTGGCACCATCTGATGGGAGGCCAATCAACAACAGCTCAAGGAATCCCTAACAATCTCTGGAGGAACCCTGGGGTTCCATTGAACCCTTTGTGAGAATGACTACTGCAAATATTGAATTACTAGACCTGGAACTATGGTGGCACCATCATATGGGAGGCCAATCAGCCATAGCTCAACGAACCCCTAACAACCTCTTGAGGAACAGTGGGGTTCCATTGTACTCTGGCTGAGAATAACTACTTTGTTCAGTCGTTCTTGTGTTTCCCACAGCTCTACCATGCTGTGTAGGCAACAGGGTGATTCTGCTATTCAATACTTTTTCTGCCTGCTGGTTGGACTATGAATGAGAATCACTAAACTGCTCAAGTTTTCCCTTCGCTCCTCTAGACTCCAAAGCTTACATCTCCCCAACCAGTCCCCAGTGCCTGAAACACGTCCCCTCCCCAATACCAGAGCCCCTTAAGCTTGTTGGGGTTGTATAGTAAGCGAATACAGGAGCTCTAGATCAGCCTTTCTCATAATTTTTTAGCACAGAGGAACCCTTGAAAACTGCTCAGATCTGCCTAAAAAAAAACATGTATTTCTAATGGTACATTATTGTAATTGACAAGCTATAGAACGTAACATTACAAAAAAAAAAATAAAGAATGTAGCATATTTGACACCCAGAATAGATCATTTCAATATGTTCCTGTTCTAAAAGACAAAGCTTTTTATAGAAAATTATGCAAATAAAATAAGAAAAATAATAATGGACAGAAATATATTGCCCCTTAGGTTGGAGGTGGTTCCATGCCACTGACTCTACCAAGTAATGTTGGTGATGGAATTATGCAGGCAAAGGCAAGGCTGGAAATCAAGCCACCACTGATCTCTGCTCCAGGAGCCCCTGGCAACCTTGAAAGGAGCTAACGAGTTCCTGGTTGAGAAAGGATGCTCAAGACATTCCAGGCCAGCTACCCTACGGTTCCTCAAGAGGTAGTTGGGGGTTCCTTCAGCTGTGGTTGACTGATTCCCCATCTGATGGTGCCTCCATAGTTCCAGGACCAATGCCACTTGGCAAAGCTTGCTGAATGACACCAATGATCTTTGTGTCTATCAGCAAGCTTTCTGTAAGGGACATTCTTCTCTTTTTTTTTTTTTTTCACAAGAAAAAGGGACATTCTTCTCTTATCAATGTAAGGGGGCAATCTGCCCAATGACTCCTGATTTCATAGAACTCTAGGTTTTGTTTATGGTTCCTCAAGGTGTTGTTAACCTCCCATTCAATGGAGAATAGGTAGTTTCATGTCCAATACCACTTGGCAGAGCTTGCTGAATGACACCAACGATCATGTCATTCAGTAAGCTGTCTGTAAGGGAAACTTCTCACTGACTCCAGGTTTTGTGGAACCCTACGGTTCCTTAAAGTGTTGTTTGGGGTTCCTTCAGCTGTGGTTGATGGACCTCCCATCTGATAGTGACTGTATAAATCCAGGACCAATGACACTTGGCAAAGCCAAGTCTTCCCCTTACCTTAAGGGGCACTCTTCCCACTTACTCCCGATTAAATTACTTTTATCAGGGGTTTCCTGATAAAATTAATTATTTCATGGGTTCCTCTGGGGTAAAAAAAAAGGTTGAAGAAGGCTGCTCTAGACTTACAACACATCCTGCTGCCATCCACCCCAATTCAGGTGCAAGAGTACCACCTGCTGCACAAGCTCAGAATCCCAGATTTTCAATGCGTAGGTATTATATGCATACCGATGTTGGGTTTCACAGTTTATTATTCGTAAATTAAAAGATCATTCAGTGCAAGCCATCAAAAGAGTCTCAATGCATTTCACATCAAGGTGCTCAGCTGTAAAGCTCAAAGCCCTTGGAGCTTGTCTAGGCTGTGCAGGAGCCAGAATGTGGAAAAAATTCCAATGAGTATGAAAACAAAAAGATTCAAATAGAGAACACGATAGTGTAGCACTCCTCAAATAATCAAAAAGGAAATTCTTTTTTACACTCGTCTTTCCAAGAAATAAAATCGGTAATCTGGCCTGCTGCAGACACTAGGAGATGAGCAACCAAGATGAAGAATACAACCGTCACCACACAGACAGAAGCATTGGTGGGTTGCTATTCATTGCTGTCAGCAGAAGCCTGAGGAGGTGACAGTGAAAAAGCTTACTGTGGTTAGTAACCTAAAAAGAAGCTGGGCCAAGGGTCCCTAGATGGAGATCTGATGACAGTTAAGAGGAACACCTTGAATTTGGTAGATAATGTTATACACACACCTTAGATAGGTCACTATTTTGTTCAGGTATCGTGGTCTATAGTGAATGAGTAGTCTTCTTTAAATATTTATGTGAGTTTATTTATAGTATGTGAGGTAGCTAAGAAAAAGGCAGTAACGTAGTAAGCATACCATTGTTCATGAAGTACTATCTATAGCCCCCTGTCTAACACTTTTTATCATGGAAAAGCCCTTGAAATAACGGTTAGGTCTCAGGGAACCCTGCTAACAATAATTTTATGAACAAATTTTGGTATGTTGGACACATACCATTTGTGGGCAGTAAGGGGCAGTCCGCTTACACTGGTAGTTAGTGAGAAGAATGCTCCTTACATTGGTGATCTGTGAGAAGAATGTTCCTTACATTGGTGATCAATGGGAAGAATGTTCCTTACATTGGTGATCAGTGGGAAGAATGTCCCTTACATTGGTGATCAGTGGGAAGAATGTCCCTTATATTGGTGATCAGTGGGAAGAATTTTCCTTACATTGGTGATCAGTGGGAAGAATGTCCCTTATATTGGTGATCAGTGGGAAGAATGTCCCTTATATTGGTGATCAGTGAGAAGAATGTCCCTTACATTGGTGATCAGTGGGAAGAATGTCCCTTACATTGGTGATCAGTGGGAAGAATGTTCCTTACATTGGTGATCAGTGAGAAGAATGTTCCTTACATTGGTGATCAGTGGGAAGAATGTTCCTTACATTGGTGGTCAGTAAGAAGAATGCTCCTTACATTGGTAGTCAGTGGGAAGAATACTCCTTACATTGGCAATTAGTCGGACGAATGCTCCTTACATTGGTGGTCTTTGAAAAGAAGGCTCCTTACATTGGTGGTCTTTGGAAAGAATATTTCATTTACAGATAGCTAACAAGATCACTAGTGTCAGTTGTTGCTGACCTTAGAAAGGAGAAGAGGCCAGTGGCTCTGCAAAGTGGCATTGGTGCCAGAATGTTGCAGACACCAACAGGCAGGACATTAAACTGCTGCAGCTCAAGGAACCCCTAGCCACCTCTGAAGGAACTCTAGGGTTTCATGGAACCCTGGTTGAGAAAGGCTGGTCTACAGATACAATTGGGACTGAGGAAGCCACTTGGATGAGCAGTGAAACATCTCAGAACTTGACTATTATTAGCCATACCATAGCCTGGATAAATAAAAACCTTCATAGATATTATCTATAGACTGGTTTTTGTGTATTTAGACTGTCATCTAGGGTGCCTGTTGCCTGGTACCCACTGAGTGACTTTCCTAAGTTTGTCCGGTAATCAGAGGGGGGCTCCAGGCACCAGTCCAAGCTGTAGATAGCTTTTATATATGTGTTATTTATATAAACCCAATTTAAAGCTGCCAGATCAGAGAATCAGTAAACCCGATTGGCCACCCCTGGGCAAGTGACTGATTACACTTTACATAAAGCAGACGTGACCATTATCTCCTGTCAGCAACTGCGATGAGTTCCTAGACCTTGATGTTACGGTTCTCATCTACCGCTATTAAGATCCGTTCCTCTGCCACTGAATTAGTCACGTCCTTAATTCTAATCTTATGTCTTTCGCTATTGTTAAGTGATGTTTTTCCCTGTGGCTCACCTAAGATGCATCTGCCGTCTCTTACACCTGAAGGACGGTTTCTATAGAGACACCGAGCTTCTCCTTGCCAACAACGTATTGTTTAGATCACTGTGCTGCCATTTGTGTTTCTTCACAGAAGGAAGGTCTAAACATCAGCCAAGCAACTTTGACGCCACCAAAAAAGAACAAACTACCCAAACAACTTTAATTGCCGATGCATTTCAATGGTTTTTAACAAAAGAGCAAAAGATGACAAAATTGTTCTCGACTGTAATCCAGATTGTGTTGTCTTATTTCCCCCATTATGACTCTTTAGAGAGAAAGACTTAGCATTGATTGGCCTGTGGTGCCATGTCGTCAAAGTTTTATGTTGACAACAACCAGTGGTGGAAAATGGGTGGGGCCACAGCTGCGGCTGCTTTGGGCGCAAACCCATACCCTCCCAACCGTCCTGGATTTCACGGGATTGTCCCGGATTTTTCACTGGACCACCCTGGATTCCATGGGACCATCCTGGATTTTACGGGACCGCCCTGGGATTTCGACAAAATCCTGGTATCCCACAGATCCAGCTGAGTCCCTGGGCCGGTTCTGGTTCACAAATTCACCTGGCAGGGGACTGGACCATGAGCACCCAGGGCACCTGCCTTGTATCTCCTGCAGGGTTGACCTGGGGTCCCTAGTGTCATGGTCTCCCCTTCCAATACTTGCCTTGCCCCGGGCACTAGCAACCCACACTAACAGCCACTGATAACTACAGAGGATATGGGAAAGCCTGCTAAGGCAAGATCGTTAAGAGTTCTGGAGCTTGGTAAAGGGATGATAAAACTTTGCTGGGGTTTCTGGGAAAGAATGCAGAGGAACGATCAAGGAGCTTTGGTTTGAGGGGTCTCAAAGCAAACCCTTATAATAATACAGCAAAGGATTGTGGGAAAGAATACAGAGGCAGAAGCTTGACCGTTTGTTGTCTCTGATGTACGATACAATCACAGGGAGCTATTTAAAAGAAGGCAACCTTGATCGTTAAATATCCACAAAGCAACAGCAACAGCTAAACGAGCAACATTACAGGGAATTGTTCAAAGGAATGTAAAGGCATCATTATACGTCTGGCTAGCTAGTCTCGGTTTTTCATTGCTGGTGCCACCACATCGGCTAAATTTACACAGGTAAAAGTGGATTTCCAATACTGTCCAGTTCTCAGTTTCATGTCGCCCTGCAAGGAAGCACGCTACGGGATGGTGACCTCACTTTTTTTGCTACGCCATTTAAGCAATACAGCCCTGGTCACCAGCCCAGACTGGGATTGGTCAGCGAAGGAGCAGCAGCAGACTAATAAGGTAATCACTCTACTCTCATCAGCCTATTCCATGCCACCACTTATACTCATACTAAAACTGGCGTGGAAAAAATCTGGTGCAGCTGTGCATGGAAACCAATCAGCTTTCAGGTTTTATTGTCAAAGCTTAATTGAACATTCTGAAGTTAGAAGCTGTTTAGCTACAGTAGTGGCTGGTGCCTAATATTTGGGGGAGGCGGCAAACAAACCTATCCCCTCACTTACACTAATGCCACCCCCCTGTGGGAGACAGATGGAAAGGCTGCGATTTCCCCCCCCCGGGACATGGACGGGAAGGCTGCGATTCCCCCCCCCGGGACATGGACGGGAAGACGGGAATGCTGCGATTCCCCCCGCATGTGGGAAGGCTGCAATTCCCCCCCCCCCCACGCGTGGGACATGGACAGGAAGGCGTCGATCAGAGGCCTTACCTTAGGAGGCAGATGACGAGGATCCGGGGGAGGGCGGCTGCTCCTCGCTCCAGCTTGCAGAGGGTAAGAGCCGGGGCCGTTGCTTCTCCTCCCGGCCGCCGAGCAGCAAGTGGGTCCTGAGACCCGATTGACCGGGAGTCCTAATATTCCCTGGCCAATCAGGACTCAGGACCCGCTTCCTGAAAGGCTGGGAAGAAAATCAGGTAGATCACAGCAAATATTAATTCGCTATTGTCACACAACTGGGTGGGCTCAGGGCGCAGAGCCCACCCTTTTTTTAAGCCAATTAGAGCCTCAGGCTCTAATCATGTGCTTAAAAAAACCAAAAAAAAACATTGAAATCCATGCGCCCTTGACAGCCTGGGTTGAAAAAAAGTGGGTTGAATTATGCTGGCCATCATTCAACTCAGAAGAGTGGTGAAAAGAAAGTACTGCATGGGACAGTTCCAGACTGAAGGTAAGTATGGCAGCAAAAGCTTCTATTTTGTTTTAGTTTTTAATGGGCTGTTATTTGTTTAGTCCTACTTCAACCAGTGCGACCCTGCAGGCACTCTTGAAGCAAAGACAGGTTTCACTTTAATCATGCAGCACTCTCACTCCCTCTTGTTGATCCCCTACAGCTCTAACATCTGTCTTCCCCGGCGTCACCTTACTCTGTTAATATCCGAGGAGGAGCGGCTGGCTGCTTATTGTGCGCTGTGATCTAATTAGGAAGCTGGCTTCTGCACCCATCGACTTATTACATATGCAAGAGGACGCCGGGTCCCCGCGCTGCATCGCCTATGTGCTGCTGATTAATTTTCTATTCACCGCAAAATAACTATACATTGCATTCACAGCAGCTTCGTAATCGAATTCCAAGCACAGAGGAGGAATCTGCGGCTCAGTCAGCTGACGAACGCCCATGTGAGGTCCCTCTGCAGAAAAAAAAAAAAAAAAAAATGATGGAATGTGCAGAGTTTTCATGCATGCATCTCTGGGAAGAGATTTATGAAAGTAACACGGCGACAAGTTTATTAAATCCCAACCGAAGCGGAAAACATTCCGGGCGCATCAAAAACAAAAGCTGTGCAAAGTCTTACGCTTCATTTCCATTTAGAAGGCGGCCACAGCCTGAGTAGAAAAGCCCGTGCCCTGCCTGCATGCTGCAGAAGACGAGTCTGGCTCTCTGTAGGGAAGCAGTGGGCTCGCTGCAGAGGCTCCGCTCCCTTCCAAAGGGGACACAGACAGTATAAAAATATAGACTGATGGGACTTTTGACCCTTCCCTACCAACAAGAACAGTTTTGGCTACACATACTAGAAAAGAAAAAAAAGAAAAAAAAAAAAGAAAAGCTGACCTAACCTATCCAGCAATTGTTACACATACAGGATACAATGCAGCAAACTTCAATACCTGCATTCACAGATCAATAAACTGAAATACTAAGAAAAGTGGAAATAATGGAACAGCAGCATAATGTGACAACTTTTAATATTGCAGCAATGAAATGATACAAAAATAGATCTTGTTATACTTTGTTGCTATTCCATTAGCATTGCTTCTCTTTTTTTCCTGGTTTTGTGATATACAAAAGGTGTCAGAAACACTTGGGACACGTGTCCCCGGGCTGGCATAGGATGCCACTTGCACTGGTTGACAATGGCTCACTAGGTCCACCCACCTCTCTGACATCACGGAAAGCTCGCTAGTGGCTGAGGCAGAGATGAAGCCCACCAGCACCCCTACAGTGGTACCCGGTGCTCCTAAAAGTTAGGCTGATCTGAGGTGTGAAGTGCATGCATTGGGCTGATCTGAGGTCTGACATGCATGCATTGGGCTGATCTGAGGTCTGACATGCATGCATTGGGCTGATCCGAGGTCTGAGAAGCATGCATTGGACTGATCTGGGGTGTGAAGTGCATGAATTGGGCTGATATGAGGTCTGATGTGCATGCATTGGGGCTGATCTGAGGTCTGAAGTGCATGCATTGGGTCTGATCTGACGTGCATGCATTGGGGCTGATCTGAGGTCTGAAGTGCATGCATTGGGGCTGATCTGACGTGCATGCATTGGGGCTGATCTGAGGTCTGAAGTGCATGCATTGGGGCTGATCTGAGGTCTGAAGTGCATGCATTGGGGCTGATCTGAGGTCTGAAGTGCATGCATTGGGGCTGATCTGAGGTCTGAAGTGCATGCATTGGGGCTGATCTGACGTGCATGCATTGGGGCTGATCTGAGGTCTGAAGTGCATGCATTGGGCTGATCTGAGGTCTGAACTGCATGCATTGGGGCTGATTTGAGGTCTGAAGTGGATGCATTGGGGCTGATCTGAGTCCTGTATCGATCCAGTGCTGTGCCATCAGCAGCAGTGCTGGTCTCATAGGACATACTGATAGCAGCAGGAGCCATTGGCTCCGGCTTAAGTCAATCCAATACAGTGTGCAGGGAGTGGGGCAGGGAGTGTCTATGTGTGTGTCTATGGACTGTGTGTGTCTATGGACTGTGTGTGTGTCTAGGGACTGTGTGTGTGTCTAGGGACTGTGTGTGTCTAGGGACTGTGTGTGTGTCTAGGGACTGTGTGTGTGTCTAGGGACTGTGTGTGTGTCTATGGACTGTGTGTGTATCTATGGACTGTGTGTGTGTCTATGGACTGTGTGTGTCTAGGGACTGTGTGTGTCTATGGACTGTGTGTGTGTGTCTATGGACTGTGTGTGTGTCTATGGACTGTGTGTGTGTGTCTATGGACTGTGTGTGTGTCTAGGGACTGTGTGTGTGTCTAGGGACTGTGTGTGTGTCTAGGGACTGTGTGTGTGTGTATGGACTGTGTGTGTGTCTATGGACTGTGTGTGTGTCTAGGGACTGTGTGTGTGTCTATGGACTGTATGTGTCTATGGACTGTATGTGTCTATGGACTGTGTGTGTGTGTGTCTATGGACTGTGTGTGTGTCTAGGGACTGTGTGTGTCTATGGACACACACACAGCCCTGCTTGGGATCAAGCCTGCACGTGTGGCCCCATAGCAAGCACAGAAGAGGAGGAGCAGACTCTAGAAGAGGAGGTAAGAGACAGCTCTGTGCAATACTGGCACACAGAGCAGGCAAATATAAACCTCTTTTATTTTAGGTAAAAAAAGGAGCCTCTTTACGATTGCTTTAAATCGGAGTTCCGCCTGGGAAAAAAAATGTTTTAAAGTCAGCAGCTACAAATACTGCAGCTGCTGACTTTTAATATATGGACACTTACCTGTCCAGGGAGCCCGCCATGTCGGCACCCGAAGCCGAGCCGTCCCTCGGCTCCAGGTGCAGGCACCGGCATCCCTACCAAGGGAATGCCTTGCGGCTTCACAGCCTATTTCCTACTGCGCTGTCAGGGCTGGGCTCAGCCCTTCCTTCTCTGAGCTGGCCGCTCAGCTGTCGGCTAATTGCCAGCTCCCATCTCTCTCTACAGTTACTCAGCTGTTGATGATATCCTGCTCCTCAGTCCTGCCTACTTAAGCCGTCCAGTCCAGAGGATCTCTGCCTTCGCCTTGGTCAACATCACAGAGACTATCTCCTGCGTTCCTGTTTAAAGACTTGCTTTGCTTACATCCCTTCTGGCTCCAGATCCTGCTTGCTGTTCCACTACATTGATCCCTGACTTCTGGCTTGGCTGACTATCCGTTCCGGTTACTGAACTTTGGCTATGTTTTGACTACGTTTGTTCTTTTTACTTTTATTATTAAACAAGTATGATTTAACTGTACTTCTGTCTCGGCCTGATTTCATGGTTTCTGACATGTGGATTCACGAGTCGCATTCTGAGTGGTCCCTGCTGTCTTCTGGGACCTGTGTGTCTCCCAGAAGGCAGCGGGGGGGGGGGCGGATATTGCATAGTTTGCCGCACAGATTGCAGCGATCTTTCCCCGGATATGGGAGCAGATACCTGAATTTGACGGATATCCGCTCCCTCCTCCCCCTTAAAATTTGCCAAATGTGGCAACAGGGGTTCCATTTCTGGGTAGAACTTCGCTTTAAGCTCATTAATCATTATATAATAACTTGACAATAACAACCATAAGTGCAAAAACTGAAAACAAAGACTACAACGGAATACTGCTCACACCAGTCATCTTGAGGAAGATTTATAAAGCGGACAATCTGACATTCAGCAAACATTCTCTGCAGGTGAATGTTTTAAATGACAGCGACTGATTCCACCCCCAAGGAATCCCCATGATTAAGCTCCAAGGGGCAGAGCGAAACGCGTTGGGGAGCACGGCCTGGTGGGAGCCCAGGCTGAGGTTGTCGTTCTCACCAGCATACACTCGCGTGGATGTGCGGCGTCGGAGACTCCTTTCCTTCTCTCTCCCCCAAGGAATGTTTGGTGAAAGTCACATTCACCGTATTTATTTAAAAAAATAGGCTCCTGAATGTGGTAAAGCAGACCCCCTGATATACACACACTCGTGTATCTGAGCTTAGCACACTTTATAAATACTGCTTTTTTTTGATGGTCATCCAAGTGGACCTAACACGATTTCTTGGATCCTGTAGTCAGGGGAAGACATTGTGGGATTACCCCCTCATCACCCGGGGACGGGGCGAGATTAAAGCAAAGAATGTTCTTGGTAAAGCCGGCTCTTTATTATTACACGCGCCACGAGGGTTAAAACCGTTCTATTAGTCCATGGCGGCCAGAAGATTTGCATTATACAAATTGATTTCCGATATTCAAGCTGCTGGAAGGCGCTGCCTCGCTGCCCCGTCTTATCCAGCCATCGCCGCCAATACGCACCGCTAATTTCTATAATAATAGTTTTTGGCTCGCTCTTTCATCCCGCGTCCATACCTTCTCTCCGCATTTAAAGCCCTTCATAAATAAAATATACAGATGATGAACTATTTGACTCGGCAGCCACGTGCTCCGATATGTATTTTTTATCTGCGGGCGGCTCTCAGCCTAGGCGACGACTCGAGCAAAAATAATAATACAGTATTCGAGTAATAATAACGGTCGTTCGCTACATGTATCTTTTTTTTTTTCTTTCTCTTTCTTCTTTTTCCGCATGAACACACCTTTACCTTCATTTAACCACTTCAACCCCGGAAGGACTTACCCCCCCCTTAATGAACAGGTAATTTTTTGCGATAGGGCAAAGCGTTGCTTTGACAATTGCGCGGTCGTGCGCCATTGTGCCCAAATAAAATCAATGTCCTCCCCCCCCCCCACAAATAGAGCTTTCTTTTAGTGGTATTTGATCACCTCTGTGTTTTTTTTTTTTTAAACAAAAAAAAGCGACAATTTTGAAAAAAAAAACACTATTTTTTACTTTTTGCTATAATAAATATCCAAAAAATACATTAAAAAAAAAAAAATCTTCTAGGCCGATATGTATTCTTCAACATATTTTTGTTTAAAAAAAAAAAATAAGCGTATATTGATTGGTTTGCGCAAAAGTTATTGCAACTACAAAATATTACAATAATTTTTTTTTTCTACTAGTAATTATTACTATTATTATACAGGATTTATATAGCGCCAACAGTCTGCGCAGCACTTTACAACATGAGGGCAGACAGTACACTTACAATACAAATCAATACAGGAGGGATCAGAGGGCCCTGCTCTTTTTTTACATGAACACAACTTTAGCTTCATTTAACCACTTCAGCCCCGGAAGGATTTACCCCCCCCCCCCCCCCTAATGAACAGGTAATTTTTTGCTATAGGGCAAAGCGTCGCTTTGACAATTGCACGGTCACGTGACGTTGTACCCAAACGAAATTGATGTCCTTTTTTTTCCCCCTACAAATAGAGCTTTCTCTTGGTGGTATTTGATCACCTCTGCGTGATTTTTTTTTTTTTTTTCTAAACAAGAGAAAGTGACAATTTTGAAAAAAAAGAAAAAAAAAAAAAAAAAAACAATATTTCTTACTTTTTGCTATAAAAAATATCTGAAAAAAAAAAACAGGATTTTTTACTTTTTGCTATAAAAAATATCCCAAAAAAAAAAAAAATTCTTCATCAGTTTAGGCTGATATGTATTCTTCAACATATTTTTCGTAAAAAAAAAAATAAAAAAAATTTGCAATAAGTGTATATTGATTGGTTTGCGCAAAAGTTATCGTAACTACAAAATAGGGGATATATTTATGGCATTTTTATTATTAATTTTTATTTCTACTAGTAATTATTATTATTATTATTATTATACAGGATTTATATTGCGCCAACAGTTTGCGCAGCGCTTTACAACATTTTTGCGATAGGGCAAAGCATTGCTTTGACAATTGCGCGGTCGTGTGATGTTGTACCCAAACTAAATTGATGTCCTTTTTTTTCCCTCTACAAATAGAGCTTTCTTTTGGTGGTATTTGATCACCTCTGCGTGTTTTATTTTTTGTTTTTTTATACAAGAAAAAGCAACAAAATAAAAAACAAAAAAAAAAAACAATATTTTTTACTTTTTGCTATAAAAAAAATCCAAAGGAAAACAAATTTCTTCATCAGTTTAGGCCGATATGTATTCTTCAACATATTTTTGGTTAAAAAAAAAAAAAAAAATTTGCAATAAGCATATATTGATTGGTTTGCGCAAAAGTTATCGCAACTACAAAATAGGGGATATATTTATGGCATTTTTTTTATTAATTTATTTTTCTACTGGTAATTATTATTATTATTATTATTATACAGGATTTACCATATATAGCTCCAACAGTTTGCGCAGCGCTTTACAACATGAGGGCAGACAGTACAGTTACAATACAATTCAATACAGGAGGAATCAGAGGGCCCCGATCGGTAGAGCTTACAATCTACAAGGGAGGGTAAAGTGGAAACAAAAGGTAATAACTGTGGGGGACGAGCTGATGGAGAAAATGAAAATACACTTGTTAGGTGTGGGTGTCTGAAGAGAAGGGTTTTCAGGAATCGTCTAAAAGCTAATAAAGTAGGAGATAAGCGGACAGATTGGGGTAGGGCATTCCATAGGATTGGAGAGGCTTTGGAAAAGTCCTGGAGGCGAGCATGGGGGGAGGTGATGAGGGAGCTAGAGAGCAGGAGGTCTTGAGAAGAACGAAGAGAACGAGTAGGTTGGTATTTAGAGGTGATGTACCTGGGGGATAAATTGTGGATGGCTTTGTAAGTAGTTGTTAGTATTTTGAATTTAATTCATTGGGTGGAGTGATTGATTGACAGAGAGGGGTAGCAGAGACAGAGCGTTTGGTAAGGGGGATGAGTCTGGCAGCAGCATTCATGATGGATTGAAGAGGTGATAGACTATGTAGAGGTAAGCCAATGAGAAAGGAAGTTGCAGTAATCAAGGGGAGAGATGACCAGCGAGTAATGGCGGTTATCAGCGATTTTCAGCGGGACTGCGACATTGCGGCGGAAAGATCGGACACTCACAAAATGCGCTTCTGGAAGAACGGTCAAACATTCCCATAGACACACTCCTAAACCTTGTGGACAACCTTCCCAGAAGAGTTGAAGCTGTTATAGCTGCAAAGGGCGGAGCCAACTCAATATTGAACCCTACGGACTAAGACTGGGGATGTCATTAACTGCTTGTGGACCAGCTGCCGCAGTCTTACTGCGGCAGGTTGGCTCCGCTGCGCAAAATCACGTTATTGCAGGTGATCTCGCAAGGTCCGGATAGCAGGCGCTATGAGTGTGGTCACGGAGAGGAAGAACGGGGAAATGCTGATGTGAGCAAGCATTTCCCCGTTCTGCCTAGTGACAGGACACTGATCACAGCTCCCTGTAATCTGGAGCGGTGATCAGTGTTGTGTCACACATAGCCACGCCCCCCACAGTTAGAATCACTCCCTAGGACACACTTAACCCCTTCACTGCCCCCTAGAGGTTAACCCCTTCACTGCCAGTCACATTTACACAGTAATCAATGCATTTTTAATCGCACTGATCGCTATATAAATGTGAATGGTCCCAAAAGAGCACCAAAAGTGTCTGATGTGTCCGCCATAATGTCGCAGTCACGATAAAAAAAACAAAAAAAAACGCTGATCGCCACCATTACTGGTAAAATTCAAAAAAAATATTAATAAAAATGCCATAAAACTACCCCCCCCCCCCCCCATTTTGTAGACGCTATAACTTTTGCGCAAACCAATCCATAGATTTTTTTTTACCAAAAATATGTAAAAGAATACGTACGGCTTAAACTGAGGGAAAAAAAAAAAATGTATATATTTTTTGGGGGTATTTATTATAGCAAAAAAATTTTCTTTTTTTTTTCAAAATTGTTGCTCTCTTTTTGTTTATAGCGCAAAAAAATAAAAAAAACGCAGAGGTGATCAAATACCACCAAAAGAAAGCTCTATTTGTGGGGGAAAAAAAAAAAAGGACGTCGATTTCTTTTGGGAGCCACGTCGCACGACCGCGCAATTGTCAGTTCGAGCGAATCGCAAAAAGCGCTCTGGTCTTTGGCCAGCCAAATGGTCCCGGGGCTGAAGTGGTTAAAGTTCATGTGCGTGTAAAGGCGGGCGTCCCAATACTTTTGACAATATAGTGTAGGTCTATCTAATGAAGTGGCCGGTGAGTGTAGGCGTATCTAACAAAGACATGTTTAATAAAGTAGCCCCCTCATGTAGAGCTCCGAGGGGGTGACCAGTGGACTATGAAGAGGAAAGCGAGGCCAAGAGGGGCTCAGCACAGCCAAGACACATGAAAAGGGTAGAGGCCGCTTACATTTCCCTTTTCAAATCACATTCCAGCCCAGAACCGTTCTCCGCACGTGCGAGGAGCGTGACAGATAATAACATTTTTTACAACTTATAATATTTTCAGAGCCGGTGAATGCCACTTCTGACAATTAATCTTTTTTTGTTACCTTTAGAAATGGAAGTGCCGCTCGCTTCCGAAGGGGGAAAAAAAAAAAAAAGTGACATTTGCAGAAATGTCTCACAGAATAAAAATATAAGGCGAAGGCGACGGGTCGGGTGCTGGGGGGGGCGTCAGCTTGATAGGAAACGCGAGAAGTATTTATTTCTCACAAAGTTCTTCACATTTACAGAGGAAGGTCTTGGAGAGCCTCGAACGTTCAGCGCCGCGACGCTAAATACCAACCACCGCAGACCGCACAATGCTGCTTTATGGGGAAATTATACCTTAAATGCAATCTAATGTACGATCCGGCGAGTTTGAAAAAAATCGCTACAAATACTATGGGA
This sequence comes from Aquarana catesbeiana, assembly GCF_042186555.1. Classification (NCBI taxonomy): domain Eukaryota; kingdom Metazoa; phylum Chordata; class Amphibia; order Anura; family Ranidae; genus Aquarana; species Aquarana catesbeiana. Next base: position 230,671,668 of record NC_133335.1, on the reverse strand, counting down.
GAGTGATACAGCTCGATGCGCCAAATGGGAAGGCGGGAACGTCTTGTATACACCGGATACACCGTTTATTACACGATAGAAGAACCAGAAATTGACCTTTGCAGGAGTTCAATATACTATATAATGCATTGTATAAAAGGGAAGATGTGGAGGTTTTGAACACATTTTTATATTATAGTCAGGACTGAAAAACACATTTAAAAAAAAAAAAAATAATGTATATTTTTGCAGAAAAGTAGTTTGTAACCCCCCCAACAGGGAATTTGGACTTTAAAGACACTAGAAATTGATTAAAAATCTGAAGTATATTATACAAAGAAGTTGTAAATTTTGTGAAAAAAAATAAAAAATGATCTAAGCATGATGATTGTAGAACCAGACATTAACAAAGACATGATTACTATAAAAATAAAAAACAAAGAACACAAAAATATGTAATATCTTGCAATAGATTGTATGATATAATAGGTATCACTCCATTGGCCGTTAGTACTTTCCGGTGTCCGACATCCAGGATAAGTACCAACAGACAATGGAGTGATACCTATTATATCACACAATTTATTGCAAGATTTTACATATTTTTTGTGTTCTTTGTTCTTTATTTTTATAGTAATCATGTCTTTGTTACTGTCTGGTTCTACAATCATCATGCTTAGATGATTTTTTTTTTTTACAAAATTTACAAGTTATTTGTATAATAAATTCAGATTTTTAATCAATTTCTAGTGTCTTTGCCAATTTAAAGTCCCCTTTCCCTTTTGGGAGGGGGGGGGTACAAACTACTTTTCTACATATAAAGGAATGTGGAAATTTCTCTTCACTGTCTGACATGGTGAAGGTTTATATTTATCTATATATATTGTTGCAGAGAAAGCTCTAAGCAAATGTTTCCAGTTCCTGTTTACCTCCTGCTGTAATCATGCTGTTGACAGAGTTCAATAGCAAAAGTGTGTTTGAGCCCCTAAAGAACCCATTATGGTTGGAGGATTTGTGAGGTCAGGTACTGATGTTGGACTTCCCATTAATAGGGTGTTGCCGCCCCGCCCCCCCCCCAATGACCATTAAAGTGACACTAAAGGATCGGTTTTTTTTCTTTTAAATAACAAACATGTCATACTTACCTCCACTGTGCAGCTCGTTTTGCACAGAGTGGCCCAGAACATCCATTTCTGAGGTCCCTAAGTGGCTCTTGGGGCTCCTGCCTGCATTAGATTACCCCCTAAGAGAAGCGCTCTCCCGGGGGAGGGGGGGGTGTCCTTACAGGCGCGCTCCCGAGTCCAGCATTTGCGTCCATAGTCAGGAATGCCGGACCCAGCCCCGCCCCCCAGCGCCCACGTCATTGGATTTGATTGACAGCAGTGGGAGCCTATGGCTGCACTGCTATCAATCTATCCAGTCAAGAGCCAGGAACCCGCGGAGAGAGGGACGGCGGGGATGCGCCGATGGAAACTCGGGACTTAGGTAAGTAAAACGGGGGGGGTGAAAAAACACGAGCATTTACAACCCCTTTAATATGGAGCTGCCCCAATTTGAGGCTATAACATGCACCACATTTCTGAGAAGTCTTTCCTCAAGATTTTGTGACTGTGGGAATTTGTACCATTGGTGAGATCAGGTACTGATGTTGGATGAGAAGACCAGGCTCACAATCCACATTCCAATTCTTTAGGAATGTGTTCAGCAGGGATGAGGTCAGGACTCTGTACAGGAGACTCGCATTCCTCCCCACCAAATTGGTCACACCATGTCCTTATGAAGCTGGCTTTGTACAGAGGGGGACAGCCATGGTGGAACAGAAAAGGGTCTTCACCAAACTGTTACCACAAGGATGGAAGAGTACAATTGTCTACAATGTCTTTCTATGATGGAGAATTACCAGCACACTTCACTGGTGACACCTCAAATCAAAGACATTGTAGAGACAACTGTACTCTTCCAACCTTGTGGTACCAGTTTGGTGAAGACCCTTTTCTATTCAGCATAACTGTGTCCTTCCTGTGTACAAAGCCAGCTCCATACCAATTGTGTGACCAGTTTGGTGTGGAGGAACTGGAGTATCCTGCACAGAGCCCTGACCTCAACCCTACTGAACACCTTTAGGATGAATTGGAACACCAGTGGTGAGCCAGGTCTTCTCATCCAACATCCGTACTGACCTCACAAATGGGCAAAAATTCCCATGGACACCCTCCAAACTCTTGTGGAAACTCTTCCCAGAACAGCAAAGTGACCTCAACACCACAGAACACCTTTGGTATGACTTGGAACTTATTTCGCTTACCCACTCAGTCAAAAGATTATTTGTGGGGTCAGACTGTTGCCATGAGGCTGGAAGTGCAGGGGAAGGCTAGAACCCCTGTGATCCAAAATAACATTTGTGAGGTAAGGTAGTGATGTCGGATGAGAAGAACTGGCTCACAATCGGTGTTCCAATTCATCCCAAAGGTGTTCATTAGGGTTGAGGTCAGGGCCCTATACAGGACACTCAAGTTCCTACACACCAAACAGGTCACACCATATCTTTATGGAGATGACTTTGTACACAGGGGTACAGTCACGCTGGAACAGAAAAGGATCTTCACCAAACTGTTACCACAAGGTTGGAAAAGACATTGAGGTAGTTGTAATGGCCAAATGTTTACAAGCAATTGGTCAGGGCTCTGTGCAGGAAACTCAAGTTCCCCCACACCAAACTGGTCAAATCATGTCTTTATGGAGATGGCTTTGTACACAGGGGCACAGTCATGCTGGCACTGAAAGGACTTTTCCCAAGTTGCCCCAAGGTTGAGAATGCTATAACCCCTGTGATCCAAAAGAACATTTGTAAAGTCAGGTACTGATGTTGGATAAGAGGACCTGTTTCACCATCAGGGTTCCAATTCATCCCAAAGATGTTCAATAGGGATGAGGTCAGGGCTCTGCACAGGACACTCAAGTTCCTCCACACCAAACAGGTCACACCACGTCTTTATGGAGCTGGCTTTGTACACAGGGGCGCAGTCATGCTGGAACAGAAAAGGGTCTTCACCAAACTGTTACCACAAGAACCATTCATGTTACCACATGAATGGAAACGCTGATTGTGGTCCAGGTCTTCTCATTCAACATCAACCGTCTTTAATGTCTTTGTATGATGTAATATTAGCAGTACCCTTCACTGAGAACACATGAACTGTATAATCTGAAGGGGTGTTCACATCCTTTGGCCATTTAGGTAGGTGTAATGGCCAAATGTTTACAAGCAATTGGTCAGGGCTCTGTGCAGGAAACTCAAGTTCCTCCACACCAAACTGGTCAAATCATGTCTTTATGGAGATGGCTTTGTACACAGGGGCACAGCCATGCTGGAACAGAAAAGGGTCTTCACCAAACTGTTACCACAAGATTGGAACTGGATGAATGAAAACGCTGATTGTGGTCCAGGTCTTCTTATTCAACATCAATTGTCTTTAATGCCTTTGTATGATGTAATATTAGCAGTACCCTTCACTGGAGACACCTGAGCTCCATCATTTGGAGGAGGGTCCACAAACATTTGGCCATTTAGCATATAAGAAACCCTGAATGAACATGGCGGTTTGCCCTGGCTTGAGCCCAACGCTCAGTAAGATTCTCCCTAGAAAGACTCCTTCAGTAATGGTGACATTGCCATCGGTCGGAACCCGTAGGACGTGGAGTATCCGAGTCAGTCTGCATTACTCACGTCCTTCTCTTTAATAGGGGATGCAGTTCACATCTTTATGTCAAGACGAGAGCAGCCCGCTATGATCACAGCGATCCCTTTATGGGTATTTAATCATGACAATGAAGTTTTATGAAGAACTATGAAAGCCGGGAGGGTCTGCGACAAGTGAATTACTGACTCTGCGTTAGAAAAGAGTACCAACTGGCTGATGACAGGGCCCAAAAGAAAAAATACGTTTGATAAATGACATTTCGCTGCCCTACTTTGCTTTTGTTCAATTATTACACTTGTAGAGAGTGCGGAAGTACCAGTTCAGCAAAAAAAAAAAAAAAAAAAAGGGAGCGCCTGGCAATCCTGGAGACTGAAACGGCGAAGCGGTTCTGTAACCTCGTCCTCAACCTGGCAGAAAAGTGTTTTCTTTGCATCCGACACATTCTTCCCGCTCCAGTTACCGTAACCTTCGACTTTCCGGCGGCTTCCGCCCGTTGCTTCCATTTTCGGAACGGGGAAAGGTTTTTAAGACCCCGGCCACATGCGCAAATGTGGCGGAGAAAATATTAAAAGGAAAATAAAAAGGTTATTTGATGAATAATGCAAAGATCTGCAAAGCTACAATAAATGTTACAGAGAGCAACAGACGGAACAGGCTCCGAGGTCCCCAAGACCTGGCCGCCCAATGAAGTGGTGAAACAAATATGGCCGCCGCTCGGATTGATGTACGACCAGCGCGGGAAGATACAGAGGGGTAGGTATTGCTCTGCTCATTAAAGGGGGGCCTAGGATCAGAGAGATTTTATTTTATTTTTTAAGTGCATATCTATATATTTTATATATTATGTATCAAAGCGCGCATCGGGTGAAATCTCCGCTGGGTATGGCGCTCCGCCTGTAGGAAAACAACCTCTATTCAAGAATCATAAATCCTACAACCTGCAACTAAGCTCAGTAATGTGTCAGTGTGACACATTACCCCTCACAGAGATCACAGGACTCCCCCTGACCTTCTTCTGCTTTCCTCTCCAGAAGGAAGGCACCGTCTTTGTTCAGGCGTACTCTAGGGTCACCATCTACTTCCTGGGCTGAGGCTTGCTTGCTACAATGTTACAATGTACAGTCTGAATACTGGGGAAGGGGAGACTGAGGAAATGCTTCCTCCTCCTCCTACAAAGTTATAATGTACAGTCTGATCACTGGGGGGATGGGAGACTGAGGAAATGCTTCTTCCTGCCTGCAGGAGAATAGTAATACCATCTCAGCCTAGGCAAAGTCAATGGACTTGAAGCTCATGAAAGATAACATAATTATATAGGAAAAGTCTGCTTTAAACGATCGCATAATGCTGATTAAAAGAGGCGGGGTATGCTCTTACTGAATAACTGTGGCTGGGGGGGGGGTATGAAATGACACTAATTTTTGCCTATGGGGAGGAATTAACCGAGTCCAGGGGTCACAGATCTCCAGATATGGTAGGTGGGTTAATTGACTGGATCAATAGTAATTACCAATCATGTACAATGCAATGGAAGGGGGGCATTGGAGTAGGTGAGAGACTCTTGCTAGCTATTTACTCGGCGTAACATCATCTTTTATATTTTACAAAAACAATTGGGTTATGTATTGTGTTTTTTTTTTTTTTTTTGCATTAAAATCGTGTATTTTTTTTATCCCAAAAAATTGCGTTTGAAAAACTGCGCAAATACAGTTACATAGTTAGTCAGGTTAAAAAAAAAAAAAAAAAAGAACCAACTTCACCTATAAATGTTAGTATCCAGTTTTTAAAGCAATCTACTCCTGAGCTGGCCAGAACCTCCTCTGGAGGGAGTCTATTCCACATTTTCACAGTTCTTACTGTGAAGAAACCTTTCTGTATTTGGAGATGAAATCTCTTTTCTTCCAGAGGTAAAGAGCGCCCCCCTTGTCCTCTGTGATGACCTTAAAGTGAATAACTCAACACCAAGTTCACTATATGGACCCCTTATGTACATGGTGATCATATCCCCCTGATGTATTTATACCTGGAGATCATATCCCCCCTTATGTATTCATACATGGTGATCATATCCCCCCTTATGTAGTTATACATGGTGATCATATCCCCCTTATGTATTTATAAGTGGTGATCATATCCCTCCCAATGTATTTAAGTATAGTGATCATATCCCCCTTATGTATTTATACATGGAGATCATATCCCCCTTATGTATTTATACATGGAGATCATATCCCCCTTATGTATTTATACATGGAGATCATATGCCCCCTTATGTATTTATACATGGTGATCATATGACCAGATGAGGTCTTACTAATGGTTTGCACAGGGGGGCAAAATGATATCTCCCTCTCTTAATACAAGAAAAGACTTTGCTTGCTTTGGAAACCACTGCATGTGACATAAAAAATTGCAACACCCACCAATTTATTCTGTAGGGCCCCTGCTTTTAAATAAATAAATTGTTACATGTAAACAAAAGTGCCAGAAGAGGCCTGGGCTGGAAGTGGATATTACATATGGGTTACTGGGTCTTGAGGATGGATCACTGGCCAGAGCTTGCACAGTATGCAATTGAGCTACTGGCCTGTCCTGCATCCAGCATTCTATCTGAACGCACAATCAGTGCTGCTGGAGGCTTTGTAACCGATCACAGCGTGCACCTGTCCACAGACTCCGTTGATCGTCTCACCTTCAAAAAAATGAATCAGTCTTGGATCACCAGCTACCAAGCACCTGATGCTGATGAAACCGATTAATTTTTTTTTTATGAATGTGAGATCCCTTCAAGACTGCCTATGCTGATGCTGAGTGACTATCCTATTCCTCCTCAATGTTCATGTTGATAGCTTCTAGGAACATATTTGGTTCTGGGCACCACCACCAGTGCCTAAAGCCCAATTTTTCTGCCCCTGTTTAACAGTGGCGTGTAATTACAATTTTTGCTGTAATATTTTGCAGCAGGGCTCGTTCCTGTGCTCAACTAGAGTATCTGTGAGGGGTTGCAGTGTTGTGGCACCAGCACCAGTGCCTAAAGCCCAAACTTTTCTGCCCCTAATTTTTGCTGTACACACGACCGGACTTTCAACGGACTGAATCACGTCGGACTTTTCAACTGACTTTTTGACAGACTTCCGTCGAATCAAACTTGTCTCCACACAATCACACCAAAGTCCGACGGATTTGACCGCAATGACGTAGGACCAGACTAGAATAAGGAAGTTCATAGCAAGTAGCCAATAGCTGCTCTAGCGTCGGTTTTTGTCCGTCGGACTAGCATACAGACGAACGGATTTTTCGACCGGACTCGAGTCCGTCAGAAAGATTTGAAACATGTTCTAAATCTAAAGTCCGTCACATCTTTGACAGAAAAGGTCCGCTGCAGGTCTGATGAAGCCCACACACAGTACAACGGATTTGTTCCGTCGGACAAGTTTGGTCGAAAAGTCCGGCCGTGTGTACACAGCATTAGGCCCGATTTTTCTGCCCCTGTTTAACAGGGACGTGCAATTACAATTCTTGATGTAATATTTCACAGCAGGGCTCATTCCTGCACGCACCAAGAGTAATGCCGCGTACACACGGTCGGACTTTTCGTCTACAAAAGTCCAACGGACGCCGACGGACTAAAGCTGGCTGGTAATCCGATCGTGTGTGGGCTTCTCCGGACTTTCAGCAGACTTTTTCAGCCTCAAATCCGACGGACTTTAGATTTGAAACATGCTTCAAATCTTTACGTCGTAACTACGACGGACCCCGAAATCCGCTCGTCTGTGTGCTAGTCCGACGGACAAAAACCCATGCTAGGGCAGCTATTGGCTACTGGCTATGAACTTCCTTATTTTAGTCCGGTGTACGAATCCGTCGGACTTTTGTGTGGTCGTGTGTAGGCAAGTCCGTTCGTTAGAAAGTCTGCTGCAAGTCCGCCGAAAGTCCGCAGGAAGTCTGTCGGACAGGCTGTCGGACTTTTGTAGACGAAAAGTCCGACCGTGTGTACGCGGCATAACTGTGAGGGCTTACAGTGTTGTGGCAACACCACCACCAAAGGCCCAATTTTTCTGACCCTGTTCAACAGGGACATGTAATTACAATTCTTGATGTAATATTTCACAGCAGGACCCATTCCAGCGCCCACCAAGAGTAACTGTGAGGGCTTAGAGTGCTCTGGTAACACCTAAGGCCCAAATTTCTGCAGAGTATATAGGGCAGGCCGTATAGTATATACAGGCGGTCCCCTACTTTCAAACATCAGACTTACAAATGAAGGGAAACAACAGGAAGTGAGAGGAAATCTACCCCTAGGAAGGGAAATTCTCTCCTGTAAGAGTTAATATGGAAAAAAGGTGTCTCCACTGATGCTTTATCATCAATCCTTGTTTCCCTAAAAACCCCAAATTTTCAAAATCCAACTGTCTTTGGGACAGAAAGTGAGGTGAAATCTTCTGAACAGGGGCACAGACAGCAAAACAAACGTTACAGGGGTGATAACCCTTCCCTATGCTATCCAAAAAGTTTAAAAATAGATTTTTTGGCTGGAGCTACACTTAAAAAAATGTACCTGTTCCAAATTACAAACAGATTCAACTTAAGAACAAACCTACAGTCCCTATCTTGTTTGTAACCCGGGGACCGCCTGTATACTGCTGTTCAGAGTATATAGGGCCTGGGGGCCCCACTCCTTTTCTCTCTTTAAATTTGGGTGCGGAGTTCCCCTTAATATCCATACAAGACCCAAAGGGCCTGGTAATGGACTGGGGGGAGGGGGGGTACCCATGCCGTTTGTCTCACTGATTTTCTTCCATATTGCCAGGACCGGACATTACATTACAGCCGCAAGCAGTTTTAAATGACTTTTATTGCTTTAGAAATGTCATTTTGTGCAGGGACTGTTCTAAACACGGGAAACATGCGCCACTTTACAGGCATACTATAGACACCCCCCAGATACGATATGTAAAGGAATATTTCACTTTTATTTTTTCACTTTAAGCATCGTTAAAATCACTGCTCCCGAAAAAACAGCCGTTTTTAAATCTTTCTTTTGCATTGATACATGTCCCCCGGGGCAGGACCCGGGTCCCCAAACACTTTTTAGGACAATAACTTGCATATTAGCCTTTAAAATTCGCACTTTTGATTTTTCACGTTCGAGTCCCATAGACTTTAACGGTGTTCGAATGTTCGCGCGAACTTTCGGTCTGTTCGCATGTTCTGGATGCGAACCGAACCAGGGGGGGTGTTCGGCTCATCCCCTAATGATTTTGCACAGGCGAGTTGCCTTGCCGCCGTATATATACACACAGTAATGGAACAAGCTGAAGTTAGAAGCTGATTGGCTGCCATCCACAGCTGCACCAGATTTGCCACTCTCCAGTTTTAGTAAATCTCCTCCAATGCATACAAGAATCACAGATCCTCAAAAATGCAACCAACAACCGCTGCAGATCGGAAGATCAAGAGTTACAAAAAATCTGCAAGTGACCGCCAGACTGAGTAACCCCAGGTCCAGGGAGAAGGTAGAGAGGTCCTGGCCCCCATTAACGGTCCCCTCCGCTCCCCCCTACCGCCATGACCTCTGTGCTCACACAGGAGCCGCTCTCCTCTCCTCTCTCTCTCAGTCCCTCAATTGCATTTCTCCACTAATTTCACTGGGGAGAAGGATGTAAAAGGGGGTTACCATGGTAACACTTCCTCCGGAGTCAAAAGCCTTCGGTCCCCCCCCCCCACCGCCATCACCTTCCAACTCCTGCCGGCTGATTAGTGGTAATGACAAAATTACCAAAGCTGCAGATGTGAGGAGGATCAAAGTGCATCACACCTTCGTAATGAAGCGTATTACCGCTCACGCAGAGAGGGTCCTCCGACCCCCGGGGGGAGATTCTACGACCGCATGTGGCGGCTCCTTTCCCGCCATTATAGTCAGCTCAGACATAGAAAGGTCCCACTAAAACAAACCTGTTATTTGCCCAACGCTTTTAGAACATAATGGAATAGAAGCAGACGCTACGCGGGAACATTTCCACTTACACCGGGAACAATGCGCCAATTCAACTCCTCAACAGCACCCCCCCTTCTTTCCCTCCACCCCCGATAATTTTTGGGTACCTTAAAATGAACTCCAAGCAGACTGGGGACACATGGAGTGGGGTGGAAGACACCTGAGGGGGAGGGGTTGTTCTTAGTGGGGTTGTTGGTGTCCAGTTGCCTAGGGGTGCATGATCCGTCAGTGCAGGTCTGTGCCTTGTCCTGTACTCCAGGATATGGAACGTACAGGTAACCCAAAATTTTAATTTTCCCCCTCGCTGGAGAAAACTGGACCACGCTTATGGCTAAGTTCACATCTCGGCGCACGTAAAATCACGCGCTTTCCCGAAACGCATCGCACTTTAGCAAACGTGCATTGATTCCATTAATTGGTAATGGCACCTCCACGTATCTGTAAATAACCCACATTTTGGTTTGTTCTGTGTCATGTTTTTGAAAAGAGCCAGGGACTTATTTTCTGTATTTCTAGGACATGGTGCAGCCCATTGCAATGAATGGGATCTGAAAGTGGGTGGGATATATTAGGCAGCAACTGAACATGTTGTCCTTGATGTTGATGTGATTAAAGCCGAGACTAAAAAGGCTGGATGACTGGGTCAAAACAACTCATTGATGGAGGTTGGGGGGAGGGCAGGCTCATTGATGGGGAAGGGGAGGGGAAGGCTCATTGATGGAGGTGGGGGGGCTCTTGATGGAGGTGGGGCTGGAAAGATCATTGATGGAGGTGGGGCGGGAAAGATCATTGATGGAGGTGGGGAGGGTAAGCTCATTGATGGAGGTGGGGGGGAGGGCTCATTGATGGAGGTGGGGGTGGGCTCATCGATGGAGGTGTGGAGGGAGGTGCATTGATGGAGTTGGGGGGGAAGGCTCATCGATGGAGGTGGGGAGGGAGGCGCATCGATGGAGGTGGGGGGGAAGGCTCATTGATGGAGGTGGGGGGGTAGGCTCATTGATGGAGGTGGGGCGGAGCTCACTGATGGAGGTGGGGGGAGGCTCATTAATGAAGGTGGGGAGGGAAGGTTCATTGATGGAGGTGGGGGGGAAGGCTCATTGATGAAGGTGGGGAGGGAAGGTTCATTGATGGAGGTGTGGAGGGAAGGTTCATTGATGGAGGTGGGGGGTAGGCTCATTGATGGAGGTGGGGGGTAGGCTCATTGATGGAGGTGGAGGGTAGGCTCATTGATGGAGGTGGGGAGGGAATGCTCATTGATGGAGGTGGGGGGAAGGCTCATTAATGGAGGTGGGGGGGAAGGCTCATTGATGGAGGTGGGGGGGAAGGCTCATTGATGGAGGTGGGGGTAGGCTCATTGATGGAGGTGGGGGGAAGGCTCATTGATGAAGGTGGGGAGGGAAGGCTTATTGATGGATGTGGGGGGAAGGCTCATCGATGGAGGTGGGGAGGGAGGCGCATCGATGGAGGTGGGGGGGAAGGCTCATTGATGGAGGTGGGGGGGTAGGCTCACTGATGGAGGTGGGGCGGAGCTCACTGATGGAGGTGGGGGGAGGCTCATTAATTAAGGTGGGGAGGGAAGGTTCATTGATGGAGGTGGGGGGGGGGGGGGCTCATTGATGAAGGTGGGGAGGGAAGGTTCATTGATGGAGGTGTGGAGGGAAGGTTCATTGATGGAGGTGGGGGGTAGGCTCATTGATGGAGGTGGAGGGTAGGCTCATTGATGGAGGTGGAGGGTAGGCTCATTGATGGAGGTGGGGAGGGAAGGCTCATTGATGGAGGTGGGGGGAAGGCTCATTAATGGAGGTGGGGGGGAAGGCTCATTGATGGAGGTGGGGGTAGGCTCATTGATGAAGGTGGGGGGAAGGCTCATTGATGGAGGTGGGGGGTGGGCTCATTGATGGAGGTGGGGAGGGAAGGCTCATTGATGGAGGTGGGGGGAAGGCTCATTAATGGAGGTGGGGGGAAGGGTCATTGATGGAGGTGGGGGTAGGCTCGTTGATGAAGGTGGGGGGAAGGCTCATTGATGAAGGTGGGGAGGGAAGGCTCATTGATGGAGGTGGGGGGAAGGCTCATTAATAGAGGTAGGGAGGAAGGCTCATTGATGGAGGTGGGGGGAAGGCTCATTGATGGAGGTGGGGGTAGGCTCATTGATGAAGGTGGGGAGGGAAGGTTCATTGATGGAGGTGGGGAGAGAAGGCTCATTCATGGAGGTGGGGAGGGAAGGCTCATTCATGGAGGTGAGGAGGAAAGGCTCATTGATGGAGGTGGGGGGGCTCATTGATGAAGGTTGGGAGAGAAGGTTCACTGATAGAAGGTGGGGAGGGAAGGTTTATTAATGGAGGTGGGGGACAGAAGGCTGGCCTGTGTAGTCTGATCCAATAGAAGAGCTACAATAGAAAGGAGTCAAAACACACAGAGTATTGCAGTTTGTTGTGTATGGGGCTGTGTAGCCACAGACTGGTCAGGGTGCCCATGCTGACCCGTATCCACAGCCAAAAGCACCTACAATGGGCATGTGAGCATCAGAACTGCACCACGGAGCAATAGAAGAAGGTGGCCTGGTCTGATGAATTCAGTAATGGTTTGAGGAAGGCAACGAGTTTGAGGTGTTGACTTGGCCTCCAGTATCTTCAGAACAGGTCCAATCCATCGAGACCCCACACTGCAACTTACAGGACTTAAAGGATGTGCTACTGACGGCTTGGTGTCAGATACCACAGCATACCTTTAGAGGTTTAATGGAGTCTTTGACCAGTCCAGGTATGGCTCCCAAGGTTTTACTGAGGTTGCACCAATCTGGATGCACTGCTTCTATTGTGGTATTAGAAGACAGTGAAGAGTTGATTGAAGAATCCAAAGAGTTAAGAAAAGAAGTAGTTAAGCAAAGAGTGACTTCTCCAAGAAAGGTCCATCACCTTAGGACACTAGCAAACTGAGGACTCAGAGTGGGGTGGGGATGCCCAGGGGGTATGCACTCAAAAGCTTTGGCAATGTGTAATCACCTAAAGGTACCAGCCTATAACCCAAAGTATGAATACTCAGCTTGTGCCTAGTATCATATAATTAAGGTATGCTGTTTTCACCTTTCAGCCTTTGTTACTGTGATTTCCTGCAGCCTATTTGCCATCCTTTCCAATCTACATGCACTCCTATGATGGCTGCATGGCATTTCTCAGGGCAGGTTTCCCTAAGGTGACCACAGTGGACCATGCCTTGTGTAATGGATGTTTGAACTCCCATTTGTAGCCTGCATTGGAAGTCTGTCTGAGGCTGGGTTCACACTGGTACGTCAAATGCTCCGACATTGGGAGCTTGTGTTGCATGACGTGTGAAAATCAATGGTTCCCTATGAGAGCCATCTTAACTGGTCCCACACAAGTCAGTCCGACTTTGAAAAAGGTTCCTGCACTACTTTGGTCCTACTTCAGCCCATTGACTATCACTGAAGTTGGATCAAAGTAGGATCCTTGTCCTAACCATCCGACATGGTGATTACAGCAGCAGTAAAAGGAATTTATGTCACACTGGGATTGTTTCGATCGGTCAAAGGACAAGTTGTAAAGTCGGATCAAAGTAGTATCCTGTTCATTCAAGTCAGATGGATGTAGGACCGATGTAGGACTGATGTCGCAGAGCAACGTAGGATGACAGTCATATGACTGTCCTGTGGTATCAGTGTGAACCCAGCCTGACAGGGTGACCACCCAGGAGCACGATTTCTAGACACAGACAGTGTTGTCACCCTATAGCAGGAAATACCGGTACAAGGACCTTCATGGCAGGATCACCTTGGAGAAAAATTGAAGATTTAAAACCACTTAAAGCAGTGGTTCTCAACCTTCTTAGTGCCGTGACCCCTTGATAAAATTTTCCAAGTTGTGGGGACCCCCAACATTAAAATAATTTTCATGGGGTGTCAGCACCCAAGGCAACACAATTAATTTGCACCCCTAACCCACGGACATTTAGCTCACCCTGAGTTCCTTCCAGTCGTACAGTATTAAAACCCCTTATGGTACATTTTAGGATTTACCATTCTTTCTCTTTGTTCTTTTTTCTTTCCCTTTTATCTCTCTCTTTCCTAATTTCTTGTCCCCCCCCACATCCCTCTCTCTAGCCGTTTTTCTTGTTCTCTTATCCTTTCTCTCCTTTTTTCTTTGTTCCTCCCCTTCTTTGTTCTCTCCCTTCCATTTTTATTCCTTCTCTTACTCCTTGGTGGGGGGAATGGGATGAGTGGCAGTGCTGACGGGGAGTTGGGATGAGTGGAAGCACTGGTGAGGACTGGGATCAGTGGCAGTGCTGGGGGGAGTTCTGATTAGCCAACTTGGTGATCTTGATCAAGGTCATCTGCTGATCTGAGAACTGTAGTGGGGACTTTTAATGGCAACTATAATCATAGGTAGTGTTACTTACTGTGTCTCCGAACTTTGTGGTGTCTCGTAGCAGTGACACCTATGCCGAAATCAGGAGCTAGGGTCTCCTCCAGCCCCTCCCACTTCACATTCCTCACCAGTCAGCTGACCTCTAGTCTCTGTCCCCCAGCCATGCCATGAACTGAATGGGTGGCTGCGAAGAGGCTGAGTGGGTGGCCGCGGTCTCCAGGGACAGCCCTGTTGGGCGACCGTGAAAACGCTGGGAGAGCGGTGTGGGCTACAGGAACAGCCCAGGATTCGGTGACCCCTGGCAAATCTTCATTTGACCCCTGAGGGGGTCCCGACCCCCAGGTTGAGAACCACTGACTTAAAGCGACATTTGAAGTTACAATAACATGTCAAAGCTTATATGAGAGCAAAGCGATTGGGTTTACATTGTCTTTAAGGTCTCTATAGATCTGTGTGCAAAAATTGTTTTTCTCTCTTCTTCTACAAATCTTAAGTTTCTTTCTGAAATCAGAACTTTAGCAAGTTCCATGCTGTGGACAGGTTTGCAGGAGCGCGGCCCCGCTGTTGTGTAGCGGTGAGTCATTGATCTAATACTGCTGGTTCTTCATACTTTCGCAAAGTTTGTAATTTGTTTTTCCAATGTAGATCCCTCCAGTGGTCCGCCTTGTACACAATATCATGGAAATTACCTTTAATGAGGCACAACGATATGACAGCACCACTGTGAGGTCGGAACTTGTTTTTGTGCTTTACATTCATGTGTACGTCTTCTATATCCTTTTTCCATGGACTTAGCTGAACCATTTCTGACAATACCTTTCAGATGCCGCCTAGGGGATAGAAGAAGCAAATCTAGAACTATCATTTAGTTGCTTGTCCATATAGAGAAACCATTCTCAAAAAAGGGTTCGGTGAAATCCTAAGGATTCCTCCACAGATTTCTAGGGATTCCTTGAGCTGATTGGCCTTCCATTTGATGGCTCCTAAATAGTTTCGGGGCTACCCGCCACTTGGCAGGGTCAGCCACAGGAGCTCAGTGATCCTTTAGCCTAACTATAAGGAGACATTTTTCCCACTGCCGATCAATGTAATAGACATTTTTCCCACTGACCCCCAATTAACTGGTTTTAGCAGGTTCCACAAAACCAGAAAATTACTTTAACGGTTCCAAATGGGAACGTTCTTTAGCACTTGATTTAACTTACCCTCTACGCTTCTAAATTGCACCCCCCCCCTTTATTTTTTTCTCTTTTGGCTGTATTTTTCTGGTCCTTGATGCCTTCTAGGAGTTCTATTTGTTTATTTGGTCATTGCCATACTACGGTTACTGCTCTCGAAAGAGAGGCACCCTGTAGCCTTATATGCCACTGACCATCTCCTTATTTATTTTGTTCCTGCCCTTCGTAACCTGGGTATATGTAGTTTCTAATAGGTTTTCACCTATTGTTTTGTATATACTTTCACTGCTTCCCTACACATGCAGAAAAATTGTAATAAAAAGAGATTCAAAATAAAGGTTCCAAAGGTGATCAGTTGTCTCAGATATTTTATGATATACTAGATGACCAATTGCTTGTGAACACTTGACCCTTACACCTACCTAATTGGCCATAGAACATGAACAAAGCTCCAAATTATACAGTTCATGTGTTCCCAGTGAAGGACCCTGGAAATCCTCCATCATACAAAGGCATGGTAGACAATTGTGCTCCTCCAACCTTGTGGTAACGCTTTGGTGAAGACCCTTTTCTGTTCCATCATAACAGAGTCCTGACTTTAACCCTACTTGGGATGAAATGGAACACCAATTATGAGGCAGGTCTTCTCATCCAACATCAGCCCTGTCCTTTCATGCCCATGAATAAACAACTCTACCGTTAATGGAAGTGGGGTCACCCAACTCCGAACTATATGGACCCCTTCCATTCAGGTGTCATCAATGAAGGGTCCTGGTAATACTCCATCATTGAAAGACATTGTAGACAATTGTGCTCTTCCAACGTTGTGGTAAAAGATTGGTGGAGACCATTTTCTGTTCCATCATGACTGTGCCCCCATGTACAAAGCCCGCTCAATAAAGACATGGTTTGACCAGTTTGGTGTGGAGAAATGAGAGTGTCCTGCACAGAGTCCTGACCTCAACCCTACTTGGGATGAATTTGGAACACCAATGGTGAGCCAGGTCTTCTCACCCACCATCAGCCCTGTCCTTTCATGTTCATGAATAAGCAACACTACCATTAATGGAAGTGGAGTCATCCAACTCCTAACTGTGTGGACCCCTCCATTTTAATGAGTCCAGGTGTCTTCAGTGAAGGTTACTGGTAATACTCCATCATACAAATACATTTTAGAAAATTGTGCTCGTCCAACCTTGAGGTGAAGACCCTTTTTGTTGCAGCATGACTGTACCCCCTGTGTAAAAAGCCAGCTCCATAAAGACATGGCTAGACCAGTTTGGTGGGGAGGAACTCAAATATCCTGCACAAAGCGCCGACCTCAACCATACTTTTGGAAGACCTCTGGGATGAGTTCTTCTCATCCAACATCAATACTTGCCCTTAACCTTATTGAACACCTCTGAGATGAACTGGAACTGGCCTTGTGAGCAAGGTCTTCTCATCCAACATCAGTACCTGACCCCACCAATAGGGAAGGGCCGAACACCCCCCCGGTTTGGCTCGCACCAGAACATACGAACAGGCAAAAAACTTGTGCAAACAACGTTAAAGTCTATAGAACACGAACATGAAAAATCAAAAGTGCTAATTTTAAAGGTTTATATGCAAGTTATTGCCATAAAAATTGTATGGGGACCCGGGTACTGCCCCAGCGGAATTTTTTTTTTTAAAATGGCTGTTTTTTCAGGAGCAGTGATTTTAAGAATGCTTAAAGTGAAACAATAACAATGAAAGATTCCTTTAAATATCGTGCCTGGGGGGGGGGTCCCTTAGTCTGCCTGTAAAGTGGCGCATCTGTGTGATGTGTTTCACAGTCCCGCAGCAAAATTACATTTCTAAAAGGAAAAAATTTCATCAAAACTTGCTCGCGGCTGTAATGTATTGCCGGATCCCGGCAATATAGATAAAAATCAAGGAAAAAAATAGGCGTGGGTTCCCCCCCCCCCCACCAGTCCATACCAGGGCCTTCAGGTCTAGTATGGATATTAAGGGGAATTCCACAGCAAAATAATAAAAAAAAAAAAAAAAAAAAAAAAAACAGCGTGGGGTCCCCTCCAAAATCCATACCAGGTACTTCGGGTCTGGTATGGATTTTAAGGGTAACTCCACTCCAAAATTAAAAAAAAAAAAAAAAATACTGGAGTGGGGTCCCCCCCAAAATCCATACAAGCCCCCTATCCGAGCATGCAGCTTGGAGTATACCATATCAGGCCACATGTCCTCAACATGGGGAGGGTGCTTTGGGGTCTCCCCCAAAGCACCTTGTCCCCATGTTGATGGGGACAAGGGCCTCATCCCCACAACCCTTGCCCGGTGGTTGTGAGGGTCTGCGGGTAGGGGGCTTATCAGAATCTGGAAGCCCCCAGATCCTGTTCCCCTGGGTATCAGGTACATACATTGCACACCTACCCATTCACCAAAAAAAAGTGTCAAAAATTTTTAAAAACGTAAAAGACAGTTTTTGACAATTCCTTCATTAAAAAAGAAAGAAGAAAAAAAAAAAAAAGTGTTCCGCGTCCATCCTTCTTCAATCACACCATTGACGGACCAGAAAAATATAAAAAAAAAAAGAAGCTCTGTCTCGATGGGAGGCGTCCCGCCGACTGCTGTCTTTTTGTGGTGACAGCTGTTATAAAGGTAAGGGTGGGGCCACCCACTGACCTATCTGATCAGTGAGTAGTCTCCAAAAATGCAAGGCTTTTGAACACAAACCACCAGATGTGAAGTAGGTTGCCTGGTTCCCTGCATCCCCGAAAAGCCTGGCACTCATTTGACTGAAGAAGTGGCTTGGATAAGCTACAAAACATCTTCAACATTAAAAAAAAAAAAAACAGTTGAATGTGACTAACTACTACTAGATAATGACACTGGTTGTCATGCAACCACAATGGTGGCTGCTGGACAATGACATACTGACACCTGAGGCACGAGAACAATGACACGCTGACATTTGAAGGCCCAGATTCATGACATTCTGACACTTGGGGCATCCCCAAGAAAACGCTGAGCACCTCGGATATGAAACATCATGTAGCAAACATGCGGAACTCTATAGACTTTGCACTGGGGAATGACAAGTTACATCAATTTATTTACAGCTGCAAGAGGCAGAAGACGAAGTGTGGGCAGCGCAGGAATTAGCAGGGCATAACGAGCAGAAGAGTGCACAAGATTATATGCTTCCGAGATGAACATCGATGTCCTCGCAGCTCTTCACATCTGACACAGCTTTTTAACACATTAGTTCAACACAGTATAAACTTTACACCCGGCATCTCCAGTGACCTACGAGGCACAATTGGATTTATGTAATTTGACGTGCTTGACTGCTCGATTTGGCCACGGGAGTGTTAGAAAACAGTTTATGCAGAAGCGTTTACTCCGAGTCATGCCAAGCCGTGGCCACGAGCCAGAAACTCTGCTAGCACTAGAGCTAAAAGTCTTTTGGGCTTATTAGTATTGACCTACCCTAGCTATAGTCAGTGAAGACTGCTATCGGGTTCAGCTACACAGAAGGGCCCAATCCAAACCTGTCTGCCTAATGTCGTCTCCCTGCGGGTTCAGCATCGTCACACAGAAGGGTCTGGCAGGGAGATTGCCCCGTTTGTGCATTAGTATGCCCTCCTATTTCCCCCTTTGTTTGTATTTAAGAGTATTTAAGATAGTACAGCGTCGAGTTAGACACTTCCAGACTACCTATGCCCGGGAGCAGCCATTCTCAATCAGGATTCCTAAAGGAGTTGCTTGAGCTGGGACCGATTGACCTCTCGTCTGATGGTACCACTACCACCATATTTCCAAGACCAACGCCACTTGGCTAAGCCAACATCATCACACCAATGATCTATTAGCTGTCTGTAAGGGTGGCATTCTGACCATCACCATAAGCAGGGGCTGACTGCCAACCTTTGGCCTGGAAGGCAAGTGCAACCCAGAGGCCCATGGTGCAGCAACTCTCGGCCATCCTCCCGCTCTCCCTCCTCCCTGCCTCCCCCCAAACCCCATCTCAGGCTGAAGCTCTGCTCCAAGTGCTCTCTGCTCACCAGTTGGGTTGGGCTGGATAGCACCTGCTGCACCAACTCCGGGAACCCAAACTGGCCGGCACGGTTGGGGGGGGGAGTGGCTTGGTCATCGCTGGCCAGGTAAGGAGAGCCTCAGGTGGGACATGGAGCCAGCCTCTGCTCGGTCACGGCATACACTATCCATGCCGGGGGGTGGCCTGCACGCTCTCCTCGTCCTTATCCTGCACTCATTAGGACAGCAGGAGGGCAGTAGGACAGCAGGAGGGACTTTTTACTCCTGTTCACCAGGAAGCCTTTAGGCATGTCTGCTGGGGAAGCCTTTGACTGTGGGGCAATTGCCCCAGGCCCAGTCCATCCCTGACTGTAAGGACTGAAATCTTCCCACTGGCTATAAATGTAAGGAGCATGCCCCCCGATGAATTGCTTTTAGTAAGGTTTCCCTGGGATCTGAAAACTATTTTGGGGGTCCTTTTAGGTAAAAAGGTTGGGAGAGGCTGCCCTAGAGTTACATTTCTAGAAAGTCCAGACACCTTGTCAGGAACGGTGTCATTACTTGGTTTACCTGGTGGTGGCACTGTTATGTTCATCACCAAAGGGTGTAGTTCTGGTGGCCTCCAGCGGGTGTCTCCCTGCCAAGATTACTAACTATCAAGTTACACCTGATGTGGGTCTGCTGGACTATATAAGCCCACCCTTAAAGTGGTTGTATACCTTTATTTTGAACTTTTACCTACAGGTAAGCCTATAATAAGGCTTACCTGTAGGTAAAAAAAATATCTCCTAAACCTGTAAGGTTTAGGAGATATTCCCCTCGCAATGAGCCGCTGACTGCAGCGGCGCATGCGCACAGGGGATTCTCGGCTGACAGCCCGGCAAACTCCGGAGCTTGCTGGGCAGAAGTCTCCCGCGTGCATGCGCGGGAGTGACGACATCGCGGCTCTGGCCAATCACAGCGCCGGAGCCGCGATACCCGGAAGACACGCCGAGGGGAGATGTCAGCTCCCTCGGCGTGGACCAGGTGAGATGCCCGTGCCTCGTTCTCAGGTAAGTATCTCATAATGAGTTAGTATGCCTCATTATGCCTTTTCCCTTGCAGGTGTAGAAAAAAAAAAAAAGACAGCGGGTATACCACCGCTTTAACCACTTAAGGACTGAGCCTCTTTCTGAGATTTGTTGTTTACAGGTAGGGATGAGCTTCGTGTTCGAGTCGAACCCATGTTCGACTCGAACATCGGCTGTTCGATCGTTCGCCGAATTGCGAACGTTATGGGCCGTTCGCGCTAAATTCGTGTGGCGCGTCACGGCCCATAATTCACTGCGGCATCGCAGTGCATTGCTGGCTGATGATTGGCCAAGCATGCACTATGACCCGCATGCTTGGCCAATCACAGCGCCGTCAGTAGAGAGAGCTGTAATTGGCCAAAGCCAGGGTGGCTTTGGCCAATTATGGCTCAGGGGATTTAGTACACACCCCACACTATATAAGGCCGCCTGCACGGCGGCCCTGTGTAGTGTGTGTTCCGGTGTGCTGAGAGATAGAGAGAGAGAGAGACAGTGTCATTTGAGTTAGATAGATTAGGCAGAACAGTCAGTCAGTTAGCTGCACTTACAGTGTATTGTGTATATATATGCATCCCAGGTGTTGCATATATATATATACACTGTATTCAGTTTAGCTAGATCCGTTCCTGTTATCTTCTATCTAGACTATTTACTTTTAATGCAGTGCGTCCTGCTCACAGTGTTCAGCTAGATCCGTTCCTGCTATTTACATTTAGTGCAGTGCGTCCTGCTCACAGTGTTCAGCTAGATCCGTTCCTGTTATCTTCTAGACTATTTACATTTAGTGCAGTGCGTCCTGCTCACAGTGTTCAGCTAGATCCGTTCCTGCAATTTACATTTAGTGCAGTGCGTCCTGCTCACAGTGTTCAGCTAGATCCGTTCCTGCTATTTACATTTAGTGCAGTGCGTCCTGCTCACAGTGTTCAGCTAGATCCGTTCCTGTTATTTACATTTAGTGCAGTGCGTCCTGCTCACAGTGTTCAGCTAGATCCGTTCCTGCTATTTACATTTAGTGCAGTGCGTCCTGCTCACAGTGTTCAGCTAGATCCGTTCCTGCTATTTACATTTAGTGCAGTGCGTCCTGCTCACAGTGTTCAGCTAGATCCGTTCCTGCTATTTACATTTAGTGCAGTGCGTCCTGCTCACAGTGTTCAGCTAGATCCGTTCCTGTTATCTTCTAGACTATTTACATTTAGTGCAGTGCGTCCTGCTCACAGTGTTCAGCTAGATCCGTTCCTGTTAAATTCCTACTGACAGGCAGGCTTGTCTGGTTACAGTATATAAAGCTACCTGAAGAAAATTACAGGTGTTCTATTTGATCCTATTAGTACCACGGTCAGGCAGCTAGACTATTTACATTTAGTACAGTGCGTCCTGCTCACAGTGTTCAGCTAGATCCGTTCCTGTTATCTTCCTACTGACAGGCAGGCTTGTCTGGTTACAGTATATAAAGCTACCTGAAGAAAATGACAGGTGTTCTATTTGATCCTATTAGTACCACGGTCAGGCAGCTAGACTATTTACATTTAGTACAGTGCGTCCTGCTCACAGTGTACAGCTAGATCCGTTCCTGTTATCTTCCTACTGACAGGCAGGCTTGTCTGGTTACAGTATATAAAGCTACCTGAAGAAAATTACAGGTGTTCTACTTGATCCTATTAGTACCACGGTCAGGCAGCTAGACTATTTACATTTAGTACAGTGCGTCCTGCTCACAGTGTACAGCTAGATCCGTTCCTGTTATCTTCCTACTGACAGGCAGGCTTGTCTGGTTACAGTATATAAAGCTACCTGAAGAAAATTACAGGTGTTCTATTTGATCCTATTAGTACCACGGTCAGGCAGCTAGACTATTTACATTTAGTACAGTGCGTCCTGCTCACAGTGTTCAGCTA
This sequence comes from Aquarana catesbeiana, assembly GCF_042186555.1. Classification (NCBI taxonomy): domain Eukaryota; kingdom Metazoa; phylum Chordata; class Amphibia; order Anura; family Ranidae; genus Aquarana; species Aquarana catesbeiana. Next base: position 230,649,448 of record NC_133335.1, on the reverse strand, counting down.
GATCCGTTCCTGTTATCTTCCTACTGACAGGCAGGCTTGTCTGGTTACAGTATATAAAGCTACTTGAAGAAAATTACAGGTGTTCTATCCCAGCTTAGTGCAGCTACAGGCCATTAGTATGTCTGGAAGGCCAAGAAGGAGAGGCAGACAGTCACAAGCCAATAAGAGAGGGCAAGCAGGCTCTGTGTCTAGTGCTGGTCGTGGAGACGGTGCATCCTCACCAGCACGTGGCCATGGGACACGCTTGGCCTTTTTTTCGGCAGCTGGCCGTGTTGAGCCGCAACATGCGGAAGACTTGGTCGAGTGGATGACCAAGCCGTCCTCATCCTTCTCATCCTCTCTCACCCATGCCCAGGGTGCTTTGTCTGGCAAAGCAGCGGCCTCTTCCCTCAGCTCAATGTCATCAGTGACTCCTTCCCTAGCTCCACCATGTCCTCATGAGGATTCCCTCGAACTGTTTGACCACAGTGTTGGGTACATGCTCCAGGAGGATGCCCAGCGTTTGGAAGGCTCTGATGACGATACTGAGCTCGATGAAGGCAGTAACATGAGCACGGACAGAGGGGGTGCCCAAGAAGGACAGCAATCTGGCAGTCATGCTCCCCCTGCTGCAGCATACTGCCAGGTTTGCTCCAGTGATGAGGAGGGAGGGGATGATGAGGTCACTGACTCAACGTGGGTGCCTGATAGGAGAGAGGAGGAGGAGGAGGAGGAGGAGGAGGAGGCGGTGGCACATCACCAACGAGGCAGGATGCCCTCCAGGGGCCAGCCTAAGGGCAGCACATTGACTGCATCACACCCCAAAGCTCCACATGTGCAGGGCGCTGCAGTCTCTGCGCGTTATTCAAAAAGTTCTTTGGTGTGGGCCTTTTTTGAGACGAGTGCATCAGATCGCACCTCTGCTATTTGCAACATATGTCTCAAGCGTATCTCGCGTGGCCAAAACATCTCCCGCTTGGGTACCACATGCTTGACCAGACATATGTTGACCTGCCATGCAGTTCGTTGGCAAGCGTATCTAAAAGACCCACACCAAAGAACAAAGAGGATCTCTCCTTGCTCCTCATCAGCTGAGATTTCCAACCCCACTAGACCTTCAGTCCTCTCTGAGACCTGCAGTGAGAGGAATGAAGGTGTAGAATTAGGTGTGTCACAGCCAAGTACTTGTGGGCAATCTGCTTTTGGTACACCGACGTCAGATTGTACCAGGCAAATTTCCCTGCCCCAGCTGCTGCACCGCCGAAAGAAGTTTGCTCCCAGCCATCCACATGCCCAGCGGTTGAATGCTAGCTTGGCAAAATTGCTAGCACTTCAACTGCTGCCTTTTCAGTTGGTAGACTCTGCCCCCTTCCGTGAGTTTGTGGAATGTGCGGTTCCTCAGTGGCAGGTACCCAAACGCCACTTTTTCTCACGGAAGGCGATTCCGGCTCTCTACCGGCATGTGGAAGGCAATGTCCATGCCTCGCTGGACAGGGCGGTCAGCGGTAAGGTGCATATTACCGCTGACTCATGGTCCAGCAGGCATGGACAGGGACGTTACCTAAGTTTCACGGCGCATTGGGTGACTCTGCTGGCAGCTGGGAAGGATGCAGGACAAGGTGCAGTAGTGTTGGAGGTTGTTCCGCCACCACGCCTCCAAAATGCTGATTGTGACACACCTCTCTCCTCCACCCCCTCCTCTTCTTCTTCCTCCATGGCCTCTTCCTCGGAACCAGCGGTGCTCCGTAGGCGTTCAAGGGGCTACGCAAGTACGCAGGCCAAAAGATGCCATGCGGTGCTTGAGCTGGTGTGCTTGGGGGACAGGAGCCACACTGGGGCAGAGGTTTTGTCAGCTCTGCAGGGGCAGGTTCAGAGGTGGTTGACGCCACGCCAACTTAAGGCAGTAATGGTGGTTTGCGACAATGGCACCAACCTCCTCTCTGCCCTCCGACAGGGACAAATGACCCATGTGCCCTGTTTGGCTCACGTCCTTAACTTGGTGGTGCAGCGGTTCTTGGGCAGGTACCCGGGCTTACAGGATGTCCTGAGGCAGGCCAGGAAAGTCTGTGTGCATTTCTGCCGGTCATATAATGCCAGTGCTCGGCTGACGGACCTCCAAAAGGAGTTTAACCTGCCCAAGAACCGCCTATTCTGTGACATGCCCACCAGGTGGAACTCAACGTTGGCCATGCTGCAGCGGCTGCACACGCAGCAGAGGGCCATCAATGAGTACCTGTGCGACTATGGCACCAGGACAGGGTCAGGGGAGCTTGGTTTTTTTTCCCCACGCCAGTGGGCCATGATCAGGGATGCATGCACTGTCCTGTCACCATTCGAGGAGGCCACGAGGATGGTGAGCAGTGACAGTGCATGCATCAGTGACACTGTCCCCCTTGTCCACCTGTTGGAGCACACGCTGCGTGGAATAATGGACAGGGCACTTGAGGCAGAACAGAGGCAGGAAGAGGAGGACTTCCTTAGCTCTCAAGGCCCCCTTTATCCAGACAGTGTTCCTGCGTGCCCGCCGATCACACAGGAAGAGGACGAGGAGGAAGAGGAGGAGGAGGAAGATTGTGTCAGTATGGAGGTGGAGCCTGGCACTCAGCATCAGCAGCAGTCTTTAAGGGATCAGTCCCAAGAAACACATGGACTTGTACGTGGCTGGGAGGAGGTGGCTGCGGACCATGTCGTTCTTAGTGACCCAGAGGACTCCGGACCGAATGCCTCAGCAAACCTACGCTGCATGGCCTCCCTGATCCTGCAAAGCCTGCGTAAGGATCCTCGTATTCGTGGTATCAAGGAGAAGGACCAATACTGGCTGGCAACCCTCCTTGATCCACGTTACAAGGGTAAGGTTGCGGACCTTATCTTGCCATCGCAGAGGGAGCAGAGGATGAAACATCTTCGGGAGGCCTTGCAGAAAGGTCTGTGCAACGCATTCCCAGAGACTGGGAGGTTACAAACTCCTGTTTCTGGACAACGTGTTGCTGAGGCTTCGGTCAGTCAAAGAAGGAGCGGTGGAGAAGGTGGCCGTCTGACCGATGCGTTCAGACAATTTTTTGGTCCGCAGCCCCAAGGTATGATCGGTTCCAGCAACCATCGCCAGCGTCTGTTTTACATGGTGCAGGAATACCTAGGGGCAAGATCAGACTTGGACACCTTTCCCACCGAAAATCCTCTGGGTTACTGGGTCTTGAGGATGGATCACTGGCCAGAGCTTGCACAGTATGCAATTGAGCTACTGGCCTGTCCTGCATCCAGCGCAGGGGCGGATCCAGGGGGGGGGCAACGGGACAATTGCCCCCCCCGAAAATATCAGTGACTGCAGTCCCGACCGAGTCTCTCTCTCACGCCAGTATAAGCAGCTGATAAGCGGCGCGGAGAGAGACTCTGTGTTATGTCCATTATGCTTTTGCAGCGCTGGAGGGAGTAGGTGGGTGGAGCTGCGCCGCTGGCTAGTCTTCCCTGCACTGGTTGCTAACGCCTGTGCCGCTTGGCGTGTAGCAACCAGTGACGTCAGTCACATCAGAGGCTGGAGCCGCTGCTGAGGAGGAGGAGAACCCCAGCATTCATAGCGGAGCCTTCTTCATTCTCCGCCCCTGCATGAGAGTGTTGGCTCCACCCACCTCCTCCCTCCATCTTCTCCACAGCACGGCGTGAACACAGGAAGAAGCAGTGACTGTGTGTCACTGTCATCTGATGCTGCCGGCTGCACCTGCTAATGGATCCTGCTCCTCTCCATTGCTCCAGCATGGGAACCCCTCCCCCCCACCAGTGACCAGAGCACCAAAATATTATATAAAAGTGAGTAAAAGAATTAGCAAATGTGTAAAATCACAAAATCTTGTGTGCCATACTGCCATTATTTATGAAAAACAAATGCTGCCCTTTGAGTTTTATTCAATCTAAACCCCTTCAGCTCTGGAAAGTTTTACCCCCCATGAACAGGCCATTTTTTGTGATACTGTGCTGCATTACTGTAACTATCTGACAATTGCGTGTCGTGCAACGCTGTACCCAAGTAAAATTGATGTCCTTTTTTTTCCACTAATAGCACTTTCTTTTGGTGATATTTTATTTTTTGCGATATAAAGAAACTGACAATTTCGAAAAAAAAGCAATATTTTTTACTTTTTGCTATGAAAAAAATGTCTTCCTCAATTTAGACCAATATGAATTCTGCTACATATTTTTGGTAAAAAAAATCCCAATAAGTGTATATTGCTTGGTTTGCACAAAAGTTATTGCATCTAGAAAATAGGGGATAGATTTACGGCATTTTTATTTCTTTTTTACTAGTAATGGCGGTGATCAGTGTTTTTTTTAGCGGGACTACAACATTGTGGCGGACAGATCGGACACTTTTGACACTTTTTGGGGACCAGTAATAAAAATATGCACTGTCACTGTACTAATGACACTGGCTGGGAAGGGTTAACATCAGGGGTTATCAAAGGGTTAACTGTGTCCCTAGGGGGTGCTTGCTAACTGTGTGGGGGGTGGACTGACTAGATGAACAGAGTGATCTGTGTTCCTGGTTAGCAGGAACACAAGATCACTCTGTTCATCTCTGACAGAACGGCGATCTGCCTTGTTTACATCAGCAGACCGCTGTTCTATCTCTGTGTGGAGCGATTGCAGGTGGCCGGCGGACATCACTTCTGCCAGACCCGCTGGATTGGCTCCCCCTTTGGCCAATCAGCACGCGTGCCTTTGCTGGCTATTTCACAAAATGGCCTACAGGTACACCTTATTTTCTGGCAGTGCCCCTCCCGAGACTAGACTCTGGATCCGCCCCTGATCCAGCGTTCTTTCGGAACGCACATTCAGTGCTGCTGGAGGCGTGGTAACCGATCACAGGGTGCGTCTGTCCACCGACTCGGTCGATCGGCTGACCTTCATAAAAATGAATGAGTCTTGGATCACCACCAGCTACCAAGCACCTGATGCTGATGTAACCGAATAATTTTTTTTGAAATCTCAGATCCCTTCAAAGACTGCCTATGCTGATGCTGAGTGACTATCCCTGAGTAATTATCCTCTTCCTCCTCAATCATCACGCTGATAGCTTGTAAGAACATTTTTGGTTCTGGGCGCCACCACCAGTGCCTAAGGCACAATTTTTCAGCCCCTGTTTAACAGGGGCGTGTAATTACAATTTTTGATGTAATACTTTGCAGCAGGGCTCGTTCCTGCGTTCCAACTAGAGTGTCTGTGAGGGGTTGCAGTGTTGTGGCACCAGCACCAGTGCCTAAGGCCCAATTTTTCTGCCCCTGTCTAACGGGGGCGTGTAATTACAATTTTTGATGCAATACTTTGCAGCAGGGCTCGTTCCTGCGTTCCAACTAGAGTGTCTGTGAGGGGTTGCAGTGTTGTGGCACCAGCACCAGTGCCTAAGGCCCAATTTTTCTGCCCCTGTCTAACAGGGGCGTGTAATTACAATTTTTGAAGCAATACTTTGCAGCAGGGCTCGTTCCTGCGTTCCAACTAGAGTGTCTGTGAGGGGTTGCAGTGTTGTGGCACCAGCACCAGTGCCTAAGGCCTAATTTTTCAGCTCCTGTTCAACAGGGGCATGTAATTACAATTCTTGATCTAATATTTCACAGCAGGGCCCTGTGAGGGCTTACAGTGTTGTGGACACAGCAATACCTAAGGCTCAAATTTCTGCTGAGTATATAGGGCAGGACCCTACTTTCAAACATCTAACTTACAAATGACTCCTACTTGCAAACGGAAGGAGACAACAGGAAGTGAGATGAAATCTACCCCTAGGAAGGGAAATTCTCTCCTGTAAGAGTTAATATGGGAAAACAATTTCTCCTTTCCACTGATGCTTTCCAATCCTTGTTCCACAAAAAAACCCAAATTTTCAAAAAACATTTTTCATTGGGACAAAAAAGCTGAAATCTTCTGAAGAGGAGGAAAGACAGCAAAACAAATGTCACAGGGGTGATAACCCTTCCCTATGTTTTCCAAAAAGCTTAGAAAAGATTTTTTGGCTGGAGCTAAACACGTTAAAAATGTTCAAAATTACAAACAGATTCTACTTAACAACAAACCTACAGTCCCTGTCTTGTTTGCACCGCCTGTATACTGCTGTTCAGAGTATATAGGGCCTGGTGGCCCCACACCTTTCCTTATTTTAATTTGGGTGCGGGGTTCCCCTTAATATCCATACAAGACCCAAAGGGCCTGGTAATGGACTGGGGGGTACCCATGCCGTTTGTCTCACTGATTTTCATCCATATTGCCATGACCCGACATGACATTAAACCCGCAAGCAGTTTTAAATGAGATTTTTTCCTTTAAAAATGACATTTGGTGCAGGGACTGTTCTAAACATGGGAAACACGCGTCACTTTACAGGCATACTATAGACACCCCCCAGGTACGATATTTAAAGGAATATTTCACTTTTTTTTTTTACTTTAAGCATCATTAAAATCACTGCTCCCGAAAAAACGGCCGTTTTTAAAAGTTTTTTTTGCATTGATACATGTCCCCTGGGGTAGGACCCGGGTCCCCAAACCCTTTTTAGGACAATACCATGCAAATTAGACTTTAAAATGAGCACTTTTGATTTCGAACGTTCGAGTCCCATAGACGTCAATGGGGTTCTAACGTTCGTGCGAACTTTCGGTCCGTTCGCGGGTTCTGGTGCGAACCGAACCGGGGGGTGTTCGGCTCATCCCTATTTACAGGTTAAAAACATTTTTTTTTTACTAGAAAATTACTTAGAACCCCCAAACATTATACATTTTTTTTTCTAACACCCTAGAGAATAAAATGGCGGTCGTTGCAATACTTTCTGTCACAGTGTATTTGCACAGCGGTCTTACAAGCGCACTTTTTGATACCCAACATGTCACGCTTCAAAATTGTGCCCGCTTGTGGACTGGCAACAAACATTTACACCTAAAAATCTCCATAGGCGACGTTTAAAAAATTCTACAGGTTGCATGTTTTGAGTTACAGAGGAGGTCTGGGTCTAGAATTATTGCTCTCGCTCTACCGATCACGGTGATACCTCACATGTGTGGTTTGAACACCGTTTTCATATGCGGGCGCTACTCATGTATGCGTTTGATTCTGCGTGCGAGCTAGTCGGGACAGGGCGCGTTAAAAAAACATTTTTTTTTCTTATTTTACCTTTTATTTTTACACTGTTTAAAAAACAGATTAAAAAAAAAAAAATTGTCACTTTTATTCCTATTACAAGGAATGTAAACATCCCTTGTAATAGAAAAAAGCATGACAGGACCTCTTAAATAGGAGATCTGGGGGGTTAAAAACACCTCAGATCTCATATTTACACTAAAATGCAATTTAAAAAAAATTATTTTTTTTTAAACTGGCCCTTTAAGAGCTGTGGGTGGAAGTGATGTTTTGACGTCGCTTCTGCCCAGCAATTGTATGGAGACGGGTGGGGGCCATCTTCCCCTCACTCGTCTCCATACCTGACAGGAAACACGCGATCGCCTCCGCCGCTGCCGACAGCTCCGGTAAGCGGTGGAGGGCACTGGGTCGCGGCGGGAGGGGGGGGCCCCTCTCCCGCCGCCGATAAAAGTGATCTTGCGGTGAACCCGCCGCAGAGACCACTTCTATCTAGTAGCAGACCGCCCGCTGAAGAAGAGGATACCGGGGTTATGGCAGCTATCCTCCATAACAGCCGACGTAAAACTGCGGTGGGCGGTCAGGGCTTCAGAATTCCAACTGCAAGCCTTGTCCCTGCCTGAACCTGATCCGTTTCCTGCCTTGTCCTGGACTCCGTTTCTTGTATCCTGTTCCCTGTTACCTGCTCCCAGCTCCCACTTGCTGACCGTCATAGGACGTCCACTCAGATTGATGAACTTGGTCAACCACTTGCCGACCGCCGCACGCCGATATATGTCGGCAAAATGGCAGCGGTGGGCAAATGGGCGTACGTGTACATCCCCTTTAAGAGGCGGGGCTAGCAGGCGCCCGCGCACGCCCATCGCGTACAGCGTGACCATACCCTTTGGGACTGGCAAACTCGATGTCCGTCGGTCTCACGGCGATCGTGTCATGGAGCCGCAGAACAGGGAAGTGCCTATGTAGACAAGGCGTTTCCCCGTTCTGCCTTGTGTCATGACAGAGATCACCGTTCCCTGTGATCGGGAGCAGTGATCTCTGTCATGTGAGTTGAAGCCCATCCCCCCCCCACAGTTAGAATCACTCTCTAGGACACACTTAACCCCTTCATCGCCCCCTAGTGGTTAACCCCTTCCCTGCCAGTGTCATTTACACAGTAATCAGTTGCATTTTTATAGCACTGATCACTGTATGAAATGACAATGGTCCCAAAATAGTGTCGAAAGTGTCCGATGTGTCCGCCATAATGTCGCAGTCCCAATAAAAATCGCAGATCGCCGCCATTACTAATAAAAAATAAATAAATAAAAATGCCATAAAACTATCCCGTATTTTGTAGACGCTATAACTTTTGCGCAAACCAATCAATATACGCTTATTGCAATTTTTTTTACCAAAAATATGTAGAAGAATACATATCGGCCTAAACTGAGGAAAAAAATGTTTTTTTATATATTTTTGGGGGATATTTATTAAAGTAAAAAAATATTGCGTTTTTTTCAAAATTGTCGCTCTTTTTTTTGTTTATAGCACAAAAAATAAAAACCGCAGGGGTGATCAAATACCACCAAAAGAAAGCTCTATTTGTGGGAAAAAAAGGACATCAATTTTGTTTGGGTCCACTTTCGCACGACCGCGCAATTGTCAGTTAAATTGACGCAGTGCCGTATCCCACAAAGTGTATCCCTGGCTGTTGATTGTCGGGGTCTGCGGGCAAAGGGGGCTCATCGGAATCCGGGAGCCCCCTTTAATAAGGGGGCCCCCAGATCCCGGCCCCCCACCCTTTGTGAATGAGTATGGGGTACATTGTACCCAACCCATTCACCTGGTGGAAAAAAATGTCAATGAAAAAACACTACACAGGTTTTTAAAGTAATTTATTAGGCAGCTCCGGGGTCTTCTTCCGACTTCGGGGATCTTTTTCCGACTTCGGGGGTCTCTCCGGCGTCTCCTCCCGGTGTCCTGATCTTCTGCCGGCTCCTCCGCCTTCTGTTGACACGACGCTCTCTCCCGCTGGAATGCTGTGTGCGAGCCGCACAATCACTTATATAGGCGGTGACCCCGCCCCCTTATTAGGTCACAGACCTGGGGCATGCTGGGACTGTGCCGTTAAAAGGGGGCGTGGTCAACATCACTTGATGACCACGCCCTCTTATGACGGTACAGTCCCAGCATGCCCCGGGACTGTGACCTTATAAGGGGGCGGGGTCACCACCTATATAAGTGATTGCGCGGCTCGCACACAGCATTTCAGCGGGAGAGAGCGTCGTGTCAACATCGGAAGAAGAGAAGAGGGGACAAGACAGCGCAGAAGACCGGGCCCCCGCTAGCAGGGTCTGGTATGGATTTTGGGGGGCCCCCACGCCGATTTTTCGGCGTAGGGGGGTTCCCCTTACAATCCATACCAGACCTAAGGGCCTGGTATGCCCCTGGGGGGAACCCACGCCGTTTTTTTAATTAAAATTTGGCGCGGAGTTCCCCCTCATGATTCATAACAACTGCTGTATGTTTTCATTTGTTAATGCCAAAGTTGTGGCAAAGTCGTACAAAGTAGTACTGCTCCCAAATTGCGGCAAAATAGCCGCCGCGAAATCGCGGTAAAATCGCGTGACTTTGAAGTCGTATAAGTGTGAAAGGGGCCTTAGTCAAATGGGGAAGACAGAAGAAGGTTCCAAGGCTACAGGTAACAATAAAAACTGCGCTGTACGGCCCAACTTACAACTCCTTCTAACTTTGACTACACCCCTAACAGGGGTGGTTTGGTACGGTTCCACGATTTGAAAATAACTGGCATTTAATGGAATTCCAAACTGAACACTTTTCCTACATGACTTTCTCAATTATATTGAGGCCCCAGGTAGGACAAACGCTGGAAATAGAAGGTGTAAAGGAGTAAAGACGGCAGCTGAAAATTTCTGCTTTCCAATTTTATTCCATCAGAAATAAAAAGAAAGAAAGAAAGAAAAACGGAGAATCTTTCTCTTCGCCACTTCTCCGTTCGCCAAACTTGAGTCGCCATTCATCTTGACCGCGGGCCTAGACACCTTGTCTAAAGCTGGCAAGAGAGCCAAAAAAAAAAAAAAGAGTTGAAATTAACATCCGATTGAATTTCAATGGTGCGAAAAGTGAAAGGCGGCCAGAAAATTCAGCCGGTGGGAAGGTACTAATTAAAAGCTAACGCGTTTAGACATGGACAATCCTCTTGGGATGGCAGGAGGAGAAAGAAGAGGGTTGACTCGGATCCCCTTCTTCTGAGCAAAAATAGTGAGAGGGCCACAAAACACAAACTGCATCCCCGGCTCTATATAGGAGAGTTCCCACCAATTAGAATAATCATTTCTATATACAGCACATGCCTTCAACTCAGTGTCTTGAAGCATGTACAATAGGAATGGTGTAGAGGAGAGGGAAAAGAAGTCAGCTGCAGTGATTTCTGGTGTTATATAAAAATTGAATAAAAAAAAGTTTAGGCTTTAGATACAGTTGTGCTCAAAAGTTTGCACCCCCTTGCAGAAATCATGAAATTTTGGCATTAATATTAAAAATCTGACTGATCGTGCCCAAAAAAACTGTCTTTTTATTTAAGGAATGTGATGATATGAAGCCATTTATTATCACAGAGTTGTTTGGCTCCTTTTTTAAATCTTAAGGATACCAGAAATCCCCCAAATGTCCCTGATGAAAAGTCCCCTCCCCCCAGAATATTTGGCCTTGGTACAGCCACACAAGGCGACACACACAGGTTACAATGCCAATTAAAAGGTCCATTTCCCACGTCTGTGGCTTTATAAATGGCATTTAGTGTCTGTGTATAAATAGTCAATGAGTTTGCGGATGCGCTGAGCAGGCTAGGATACTGAGACACAGGGAGCAAAAAAGAACTGTCAAATAACCTGCGTAACAAGGTAATGGAAATTTATAAAGCTGGAAATAGTTATAAAACGATATCCAAAGCCTTAAATTTGCCAGTCAGTACGTTCAATCGCTTATTCAGAAGTGGAAAATTTAGGGATCTCTTGATACCAAGCCAAGATCAGGTAGACCATGAAAGGTTGCAGCTACAACTGCCAGAAGAATTGTTTGGGATACAAAGAAAAAGACCACACAGGTAACCTCAGGGGAAATACAGGCTGCTCTGGAAAAAGACAGTGTGGTTCTTTTTAAGGAACACAATATGATGATATTTGAACACAAATGAGCTGCATGGTCAATGCCACAAAAAAAGCCCGGTTACAATAAGCCCGACAACACCTTGACCCGCCTCGCCGGGATTTTTGTGGCAATGGAGCAGTAAAGGCTTCTTTCTGGCAACTCGACAATGCAGCTCTTTTTTGTTCAAGTATCTTCATATTGTGTGCTTTAGAAACAAGCACACCGTCTTTTTCCAGAGCAGCCTGGATTTCTCCTGAGGTTAACTGTGGTTTTTTTTTTTAAATCCTGGACAATTTTTCTCGCAGTTGTGGCTGCAATATTTCTTGGTCTACCTGACCTTGGCTTGGGGATCAAGAGATCCCTAAATTTTCCACTTCAAAAAAAGTAATTGAACAGTACTGACTGGCATATTCAAGGCTTTGGCTATCTTTTTATATCCTTTTCCATCTTTATAAAGTTCCATTACCTTGTTACGCAGGTCTTTTTGACAGTTCTTTTCTGCTCCCCATGGCTCAGTATCTAGTCTGCTCAGTGCATCCATGTGAGAGCTAATAAAACTCATTGACTATTTATACACAGACACCAATTGCAATTTAAAAAGCCACAGAGGTGGGAAATTAATCTTTAATTGCCATTGTAACCTGTGAGTGTCACCTTGCGTGTCTGTACCAAAGCCAAACATTCCAAGGGGGAGGGGTGGACTTTTCATCAGGGCCATTTGGGGGATTTCTGTTATTAGGAAAATGATACCGGGATCAGAGTTGTAGTCTCAACCATGATCCTGGTATAACAGCTTCCATACCAGGCCTTATCTATACAGATGTCCGGCCAGTGCTTGGACAAGATCATCCAGTGCCCAGGGCAAAGATGCCAAATTGTGCCCTCCCCCCCACTTCATTATGTACGAGCTTATGAGGAGAAGGGGGAGAGAGCACAGCCCGCACCTCCTCCCGTCTCTCTCCTCCTCCTCTTCTTGTCGCTTCTTTTGCAGGGCTGACAGTAGTGATGCCGCTGTATATGTACAGACGTCCGGCCAGTGCTTGGACAAGATCATCCAGTGCCCAGGGCAAGCCAAATTGTGCCCCACCCCTCCCACTTTATTATGTATGAGCTTATGAGGAGGAGGGGGAGAGAGCACAGCCTGCACCTCCTCCCATCTCTCTCTTCCTCTTCTTGTCGCTTCCTTCGCAGGGCTGACAGTAGTGATGCCCCTGTGTGTGTGTGTATATATATATATATATATATATATATATACACACGTCTGGCCAGTGCTTGGACAAGATCATCCAGTGCCCAGGGCATAGATGTCAAATTGTCCCCCCCCCCCCCCGGCTTCATTATGTATGAGCTTATGAGGAGGAGGGGGAGAGAGCACAGCCTCACCTCCTCCCATCTCTCTCCTCCTCTCGTCTCTCTCCTCCTCTCTTTGCCTTTACAGGGCTGACAGTAGTGATGCCGCTGTCACTACTCCTGTCAGCCTTATAGTAGAAGAAATTTGCAGTTCCTCCATCACTACATTACACGCCGAGCCCAGGTAGGGAAGTGGGTAAAGTTGAAGACTAATCTGATTATCGATCATCTTTCCTTCCCCCCCCCATTAACATGCTAAAAAAAACTTTCAGTTTTCATTTCTTACCTTATTTTAGACCCAGCAATGTCATCATTGGGTCTCTGTTCTTCTCTATGCAATGCAGGCAGATCATGGTTGGTGGGAGGGGCCAGCAGGGGGCTGTACATAGCTTCCCAGCACCGGCCTCAGCACTCCTCTCACCAGTCCTCATCCCTGGTCCAAGCAGTGGGATGACTCTTGGGAGGAGCTATGCAAATAGCAAAATGCCTTGAAGGGGGTGGGTGTCAGTCAGGTGTAGATGGCCATTGGCTTGTGAATGAAGCGGTGGGTGGAGTCAGGAATTGCCTTCCAACCCTCAGACAGGAGAAAAGACGGTGTTCACAGAGATCCGGTATTCCGGCATGGTAAATTTCGGGCCCCCGTGTGATTTGCAGAGGACACAAATCCGGGCTCCTCCCTTTTACAACTTTATTTTTTTAGATTATTATTTTTTTTTAATTCCTTCTCGTGTAACTCACCACCAGATGTGCCTATAAATTCTGATCTATATGGATCCATACATATCGGAGGTCTGGTATTCATGGAGCATCCATTATAAAAGGTCACGCTTAAGTGTATGCGCGATCTCGCGGCTCGGCACTCGGCGCCATCAATCCACTCCCGCTTTATACATTCTCTTGGCATCTTTACGCCCCGCGACTCCGGGAGGTGAATCAGCGGCGGTTTGAAATTTCCTCGCAGCTGTTGATCTTCTCCAAATGAAAAAGTTGTTAAATCAGATGTTATTTTATTGGATGTAAAATTGAGCTTGTTTGAGGCGCGGCGTAAATTAGGTGAATCAAACAAGCCGGTTATTACCGAGCAGACACATCGCGCCGAACCGGTTAACCCTCGCTCTCCCGCTCGGCGCGGATTTGGGTGGAGGGACGGAGGTTGGCAGTGGGGGTAACAATTTAATGGTAGCCCACACGGCTCCTATGGGGCCCGGAAGCAGGAAGGGGCCCCATGAGGGGGTGAGGCAGTTCTGTTGAGAAAATCTGTATGCATGTGACTAAAACACAGATTTCCCGGAGAGTCTTTTAGTTACATTGTTTCTGCTTGTATCATTATAACTCTGTATATACCATACTGGTGGGATCTCTCTAGAAGCTGGAAATCTCTGAAGTAGACACCACTACTATTACACCACTATTACACCAGTACTACTACACCGCTACAACACCACTATTACACCAGTACTACTACACCGCTACAACACCACTATTACACCAGTACTACACTGCTATTACATAATTACACCACTACACCACCACTATTACTCCAGTACTACATCACTGCACCACCACTACTACTATTACAGCACTATTACACCAGACCAGTACTACATCACTACTACACTACTATTACACCATTACTACTAAACCATTATTACACCACTACTACACCAGTACTACAGTGCTTTTACACCATTACTACTCCGCTACAACACCACTACTACACAACGATTACACCATTACTATGCCATTACAAAACTACTACTATACCGCTATTACACCTGTACTACACCAGTACTACACTGCTACTACTACACCACTACAAGACCACTGCTACTACACTGCTACAACACCAGTACTACACTGCTACAACTACACAGCTACAACACCATTAATACTACACCGCTGCTACACCATGGGGGAGATTTACTAAAACTGGTGCATACAGAATCTGTGCAGCTGTGCATGATAACCAATCATCTTCTATCTTCAACTTGTTCAATTAGGTTTTGACAATGAAACCTAGAAACTGATTGGTTACTATGCACAGCTGCACCAGATTCTGTGTGCACCAGTTTTAGTAATCACCCCCCCCCCATTACTACACCACTGCTAGACCATTACTACACCTTTACTACGCCAATACTACACCACTACTACACTGCTGCTATACCAATACTACACCACTGCTTCTACACCACTACTAGACCTGTACTACAATAATCTCCCATAGCCTGTAGGTCCCATGCCAAGTGGCTGCCCTGCTGCATTCTGAACACAGAAGGTCACCCACCTGGTACGGGCGCCATTCATAACTCGATTTGCATTTTCTACATGAAGTCAAAGGATTCGCTGATTGGACGAGGTGAAGCGGTGATGTTCTCTGAATGGCGCCTGTGCTAAACAGGTAGCCTCCTGTTTTCACAATGCAGCAGGACAGTTATTCATCACAGGACCCATAAGCTAATGGAGATCACTGTATCAATGGTGTAGTAGTGAGGTAGTAGCAGTGGTGTAGTAATGGTATAGTAGCGGTGCCTACGTCAGTAATTTTTAGCTTCCAGGGGGAGCTCAAACACTTATAATATCCATTTTTTTATTTTGTGTAAAATATAAAAGATGATGTTACATCAAATCAAAAGATACCAAACATGTCACAATTTAAAACAGCGCACGCTCGTGAAATGATGACAAATTACAGTACCCAAACCTTTCCATAGGTGGCCCCTATAAAACTTTTACAGATTATCAGTATAGAGTTAATCATGACTCTAGAATTATTACTCTCAATCGACGATCGTGGCGATTCCTCACATGTGTGGTGCAAATGTATCATATGCATGCCAGACCTACCGCACATTGGGGGGGGCTTTTAATTTTTTTTTATTATTATTATTTTTTTTTTAATTATTTTTTATACATTTTTATTATTTATTCATTTTTAATTATACTTTTAATATTATATTATTATTAATATAGTATTATAATATATTTATATTAGAATTGTATTAATAATAATTATTATAACAATTATTATTAATAGTATTATATTATAATTTTATTATTTACTTAATATTGCTATCACAAGGGGGCAAACAAGCTGTAGCACAACTAAACATGCAGTGGAGCTCCGAGGTGTTTTCTATGTGTTGTGTTTTTTTTTTGTTTTTTTGTTTTTTGTTTTTTTTTTAAGCGAGAAGACTGTCAGTTTTCTTTAATAAATTTACCAAGAATTGCATAATTCTCTAGATAAAGTAAACACCCCCCACATGCACACAGCACTGCGGTACAAATGGTAAAATAAGCTGCTCGGTCCTCTGCGTTTGCTCGGAGGACCCGTCACAGGTTCATAATCTCTCCAATTACCAAGTTATTATCCAATTAGCTATTCCCAGGAGCGCTAATCTACAGGTTTGGTAGTCTCTCTGATGCACACCCCCCCCCCCCCCCTGGAACCAAGGGGCCCCTTCAAGGGGCAGCTAAATAAAGTGAAAATACAACTCCAAACTGAAGGAAAAAAAAAAAAATAAAAAAAATAAATCAATGCAATGTTTCCACTTTATAAATTATCGTCCAATTTACTCCTCCCTAGAAAGCCCCACATTAACAAATCCCACACATAATCGGTAATTAGACATCATTGTGCTTCATGCAAATGTGATCAACGCTGACACCCCGTGTGTGCGCACACGCTGTTTTTTTTTTTTTCCTTTTTTTTTTCTTTAGCCATATAATAAATCCAGTGAATTGTCTTCCCTTAACATGTTGACGTTTCCCACAAAGAACTTTATATTCAGTTTATGAGGGACAATGTGATTTTCTATTGTCCGTCAAGGGAAAAAATATGTTTTTCTTTATTTTTTTATTAAATAGAAGCTACAATGTATTTCAGGGAGCTTTTGTTATTATACAGTTTAACAAAGTAATTCTTTATTATAATGGTTTTTTTTTTGTTTTTTTTTTATGGCTGATATTTTTACCATATCAAAAGAGAAGCATAATGTTTTTGGTCATAGGTGTTTAATTTTATTTATTAATTTTTTTATTATTATTACTTTGTGAAATATTTCACATTGGAACGCTGAAATTGTTTCTTTTATAGCTTTATTTTCACAAAAAAGAAATAAATATTTAAAAGTTCAAATCAGACAATTTAAAAAAAATTTTTTTTAATAAAATGGTCCTCAACAGCAGAAAATAAAAAAGTAGCACGGGCTGCAATACTTACCTTTAATCCGGAGCTGTCCCCCAAAGTACCTTCTTTTCACTGCAAGACCATCCTGGCTGAATGATGGACAGCATCAATAAACTCAGAGAACGTTCTGCAAACGTCATAAGAGGGGTCAGAGCTGCTGTTAGAAATCACGTGTCCCTGTACAGCCCACCTGGCAGGGCCCCCCTCCAATATATCAAGACCAAAAAATACAGTAAAATCATTATTCGCGGACACAAACATAACAGAGAGCCTGTGTGAATAAGTCCTTTTTTAATAGTTTACATACAAAAAAAAAAAAATTAATTAAAAAAAAAATGTTTAACATTTTTACAATGATTTTATCTTATAATTTTTAAAAATGAAGACAATGTTTAATTATTTTTTTTTTTTACAATTTGTTATTTTTTAAGGACAAGGAAGCCTGTAGCGCTGCAGTAGTGACAGAAAGGCACATGGGGGAGGGGGGATCAGAAGCAAGCAGAACAGGGAGAGGGATCGGTGTCAGGGAAGCAATTACAGGAACGATGCCCTGTGTCTGTGTCTCTCCCTGCAGCAGCTGAAAGCCAACAGGAAGGGGAGAAACCGGCTTTCCAGCTGCTGTAGAGAGCCGCACAGGGCATCCTTCTGTAGTTGCCCCTCTCCCCGACCATACTAATTCATTCTGCTGTTTGGGCCCCCCTGTGTGTCCGGGCCCCCTACAGGAGGACTGGTGGTCAGGCCCATATCAGCAGCCCTGAGAGGGGTGCTCACCTGCCAAAAGACCAAAGAGGACCCAGTGCATGATAAGCTCCTCCCACCCCAAGCAAAAAATTCTTGGGGGGAGTAAAACACCTGATGTGGATAGAGGACCAGGGCCTCATTCCCTAGACCTTTGCCCAGTTAGTGGTGGGGATCTGCGAGTGGGGGCTTATCGGAATCTGGAAGCACCTTTCAATAATAGAGGGTTTCCCCTCCGGGTACATAGGCCCCCGAGGAGATGTCATTATAATGCCCTTCTTTCATCAGAGGGCTGTTCACCTGCCAAGAAAAGAACCCAAGTGGACCCAGTGCATTACCTTTGCAGTGTTTCTGGTTCATAAATGACCAGACAAATGTATTCCTCTTCACAAAGTCTCTCATTAAATCCCAACAGCCTGGAGACTTCTGAAACAGTTAAGCATTACAAATAATACAGCAAAAAATACTGGGGGGGGGGGATGTTGATAGGGACACGGACCTCTTTCCCACAACCCTGGCCCGGTGGTTGTGGGGAGGCTTATCAGAATCTGGTAGCCCCCTTTAAAAATTAGGGGAACCCCTAGATGCCCAGCAGAATCTGGAGGCCCCCTTTAATAATAAGAGGACCCCCCCAGATGCTGGAAAGCCTATTTAACAATAAGGTGGCCCTTATGGCAGCCTCCATCTCCTTGGCAAAGACAAGGGCCTCTTTCCCACAACCCTGGCTTGGTGGTTGTGGAGGTTCAGCTGGTGGGCTTACTCGAATCTGGAATCCCCCTTTAATAATAAGAAGGCCCCCCAGATGCCTATCAGAATTTGGAAGCCCCCTTTAGTAATAAAGAGGGGCCCCCAGATATCTATCAGAATCTCAAAAGCCTATTTATTAATGAGGTGGCCCTTATGGCTGCTTCCATCTCCTTGACAAAGACAAGGGCCTCTTTCCCACAACCCTGGCCTGGTGGTTAAGGGGGTCTGCATTGGGGGCTTATCAGAAACTGAAAGCTCCATTTAATAAGAACCCCTCAGATGCCTATCTAGTAAGCCACCACCACCTGCTGGGGGTTCAGCAGGAGGGGGTGGCTTACTGGAACCTGGAAGCCCCCTTTAATAATAAGGGGGCCTCCCAGATGATCAGAATCTGAAAGCTCAATTAAATAATAAAGCGTCCCTTATGGCAGCCTCCAACTTCTTGACGAAGACTCCCAGATGCCCATCAGAAACAAAAAGCCTCCTTTATTAAAAAGGGGTCCCAGATACGGTTCCCCCCTCATGAATGAGCATGGGGTACACAGAACACCTACTCATTCCCAAAAAAAAGTCACTGCAGGGAATTAACTTTAAATCTGCTGAGCATCCCATCACCATTTGTCGGCATCAACTGATCTTTTCTGGAGCCTGGGATTTTTTTTTCTAGCTTCAAGAAGACTATGTTAAGCTGGCCATACACTAAGAGAATCACAGAAAATCTTTGCTGTAAAAACATTTGTTCAATCCTCTAATCATTAGTGGAGTAAAATCGCCATTCATTTTCAACCATAGCAACAAGAAAGTTAGAAGAAGCAGGATAGAAAATGTTTCCAGCTGGTGCAGGGTCTAAACACTAACAGGTGTTCATCAGAGCTCCTGATAGTGGGGATGGGTTTTACTGCATGCTTGTACCAGGTCGCGGTCCTCAGAATCCCCACAGGCGAGCAAGACGGGATCGAGTAGAAGATGTAGCAGGTAGGGATTAGGCAAAAGTGTAATCAATGAACAAGCCAAAGATCAGTAACGAGTGGTAGTGGAGATATGGACGGCAGCAAGAGAGACAAGAGGGAGATATAGGCTGGAGAGAGCACAATAATCTGGCAAACAGGAAGAGCAAAGGATTTAATGTTCAAGAGAAACAAGGTTTAAGGTAGGATACTTCAAGGAATTGTCTATGGAGCTGTCCAGCATCCCCGGTGGCTCAGCAAGAGGAGATACTGCCAGACAAAACAGAGGTCGCAGATTCAGACCCGGGTCCTGAGAGAATGTGGTTTTCGTTAGAGTAATCTGTTCACTCCAAAATCAAATGTTAAAGCAACCAGTTTTTTTAAGTACTATCGAATGACATTCATCATGTGATTGAATATACAGAGAAGAGTTTTTACACAAATGTTTGTGGGAACATTTGTTTTAAAATCTGCTAGTGTACAACATCAATCATGAACCCGACAATCTTTTTAGCTGTCTGCAGGGCTGCCATTGGGAGGGGGGGTCCACTCGTGCACATGTAGGGGGCAGGGCCCCAACCAAGGAGTTGCTGCTGCTGTTTAGTAGCAAGTACAACTCTTTTGGCTGAATATATGGAGCTTTGCTACATGAGGATGCCTCTTTGCTGGATTGGGCTGTCTCTTTACTGAATATATGGGGCTGTCGGATTTGGTTGGATGGCCAGTGGGCGGACCTTAAGCTATGTAAGGGGTCCCAAAATAACCGATTGCTGCCCTGGTTGTCTGTAACGGGGCATTGATCCCCCTGATCACCAATGTAAGGAACATTCTTCCCACTGATCCCCAACGTAAGGAGCATTCTTCTCACTGATCACCAATGTAAGGAACATTCTTCCCACTGATCACCAATGTAAGGAACATTCTTCCCACTGACCACCAATGTAAGGAACATTCTTCTCCCTGATCACCAATGTAAGGAACATTCTTCTCACTGATCACCAATGTAAGGAACATTCTTCCCACTGATCACCAATGTAAGGAACATTCTTCTCACTGATCACCAATGTAAGGAACATTCTTCTCACTGATCACCAATGTAAGGAACATTCTTCCCACTGATCACCAATGTAAGGAACATTCTTCTCACTGATCACCAATGTAAGGAACATTCTTCCCACTGATCACCAATGTAAGGGACATTCTTCTCACTGATCACCAATGTAAGGGACATTCTTCTCACTGATCACCAATGTAAGGAACATTCTTCTCACTGATCACCAATGTAAGGAACATTCTTCTCACTGATCACCAATGTAAGGAACATTCTTCCCACTGATCACCAATGTAAGGAACATTCTTCCCACTGATCACCAATGTAAGGAACATTCTTCCCACTGATCGCCAATGTAAGGAGCATTCTTCTCACTGATCGCCAATGTAAGGAACATTCTTCCCACTGATCGCCAATGTAAGGAACATTCTTCCCACTGATCGCCAATGTAAGGAACATTCTTCCCACTGATCGCCAATATAAGGAACATTCTTCTCACTGATCACCAATGTAAGGAACATTCTTCCCACTGATCACCAATGTAAGGAACATTCTTCCCACTGATCACCAATGTAGGGGTCATTCTTCACCCTGACCACCAATGTAAGGAACATTCTTCTCACTGATCACCAATGTAAGGAACATTCTTCCCACTGATCACCAATGTAAGGGACATTCTTCTCACTGATCACCAATGTAAGGAACATTCTTCTCACTGATCACCAATGTAAGGAACATTCTTCCCACTGATCACCAATGTAAGGAACATTCTTCTCACTGATCACCAATGTAAGGAACATTCTTCTCACTGATCACCAATGTAAGGAACATTCTTCTCACTGATCACCAATGTAAGGAACATTTTTCTCACTGATCACCAATGTAAGGAACATTCTTCCCACTGACCACCAATGTAAGGAACATTCTTCTCACTGATCACCAATGTAAGGAACATTCTTCCCACTGATCACCAATGTAAGGAACATTCTTCCCACTGATCACCAATGTAGGGGTCATTCTTCCAACTGAACACCAATAAATTGATTTCAGCAGGGGTTCCCTGGGACCTTAAAGTTATTTCGGTGGTTCCTCTGGGGTAAAAAGGAAATGTCCTCATAGATAAGTTTCATATCCAATCACTTTCTGCCCTGGTCATATTTCTATACATGTTTTGCTGATAAAATAAAATAAAAAACAATACAATGTTAAAGTAACTTAGGTGGTTTAGCATAACTCTTTTGATCTGTTATGTTGCCACCGGCTCTGGAAGTATCCGCTGTGGCCCTGTGGATGGCCCTGTTGCTGGCCTCCCCGGGTGAACAGCGGGCGTGCTTTGTATCAGAGGATATTGCTGAGGGCAGAAAGATTCATCGGCTACCAGATATTAATTTGTAGAAAAGTGCTGTGTAAATCATAACCCCAATGTCATTTATCCTCCCCGCTAATCTCAGCCTCTCACATAAATAAATGATGAGCGAGCTCTGAATGAGGATCACTTCAGAAAAAAAAAAAAAAAACAGAAAAGCTAAAAGTAATTAAAACAGGAAACTTTTTCTTTTTTCTTTTTTTTGCAGAGGCAGATAAAAGTATTTAGTAGGAAAGTAAAAAGTGCAATGATGGTGAGTAGACTGCAGTCATCCACGGCGTCCAATCAGAATGCATTTATTGACATAGCTACATTAAACCAGGCTCTGATTGGCTGCAAATGTGTTACAGCACTTTGTACAAGAACATTGTTTTGGTTGAATAAGTATATAGCGATATAATGGGGAGTCGACAAAGGAGTACACCATTGCTCATATATTGACTTTATTACAATAGCTTAAAATCATAAGAACATTTTTTGTGCAAAAACCATAAAAGCAATTATTGTTTGCTGCGCACCAATAATAAATGTCAAAATATCATGTCTGGACATGCATCCATTTTAATGGCTTGATTGCCTGATTCTAGATTTCATTCATAATTCTTTATGGGTTAACGCGTTTCTCATTAACCTTCCTCAGGACTAATGAAGATATGTGCACTCTATATTAATGTGGCCTTTGCCTATATATATATATATATATATATATATATATATATATATATATATATATATATATATATATATATATATATATATATATATAGTAAATGTAAAAAAAAAGTATTGGGACGCCTGACTTTACACACACATGAACTTTAATGGCTTCCCAGTCTTCGTCCGTAGGGTTCAATATTGAGTTGGCCCACCCTTTGCAGCTATAACAGCTTCAACTCCTCTGGAAAGACTGTCCACAATTGGCACAAAGCAAGGTCCATAAAGACATAGATGAGCGAGTTTGGGGTGGAGGAACTTGACTGGCCTGCACAGAGTTCTGACCTCAACCCGATAGAACACCTTTGGGATGAATTTGAGCGAAGACTGCGAACCAGGCCTTCTTGTCCAACATCAGTGCCTGACCTCACAAATGCGCTTCTGGAAGAATGGTCAAACGTTCCCATAGACACACTCCTAAACCTTGTGGACAGCCTTCCCAGAAGAGTTGAAGCGGTTATAGTTGCAAAGGGTGGGCCAACTCAAAATATTGAACCCTACAGACTAAGACTGGGATGCCATTAAAGTTCATGTGCGTGTAAAGGCAGGTGTCCCAATACTTTTGACAATAAAATATATATGTGTGTCAGGATGCACATGCCAGCAAACAAGAATGCTCATAAGAATTGGGCACTGCCTAATAAATATGCGCAAACTCACGCACTCACACAAGCCGTCCTGCATTTTCGTGCGCGCCGGCGCTTGCGTGGACCTTTGACAGATGCTGGCGCCAAAACTCAGCCAGTGCTCTGGATCAGCGCTGCTTTGTCTTTAACCTCCTCTGTATCTGTGATCCTGTGAACCTGCATCCTGCTCCCAGTTGCTGACCCGGCTTGTCTTGACCATTCTCTGAACTCCACCTGCATCGACCTTGGCTAGTCCCCTGACTCTGCTTCTGTCTGCTCCTTTGGCTCCTGTTTCATTGATCGGTTCCAAACCCGGCATGTCTCCTGACCACGTTCCTGTCTGTGTCCTGTACCCGATCCATCCTGTCTATGTAGGACCCGGCCTGCCTGACCTTGCTACCCTGCCTACTGTCACCAGCAGCCTGCCTACTTGCTGAAGCCATCTGATGACTTCTCCTGCCCAGCGAAGACACCTGCCCTGCTGCTAGCAAGACTTCCAGGCACTCTTGCCACTCTGCACTCCTGCGCCTCCTGTCTACACTATCAAGCCCCCCCCCCCCCCCCCCGAGTCAGAGGTGTAAGAGAGGCCTTCCTCATATCAGGCTCTGCTACCAGGTACGTGATAAAGGGCTTTCAATATTATGGGGAATTTTGCTTTTGTGACTCCCATTTCTGGTTCTTCTGTATATCCCAGGGAGTACCCTGCGTTTGCCGCACATAGGCATCAAGGTATATGGCCCACATGTGATGAACTCAGGTGGCATTATGATAAACAAATGATTTTTGTATATCTATTTACATGTTGCGTTTATAGGTTGTGTTTTGCTAGTTATTACTGCAAATATCTTTATGAGTCCTGAGGAAGCCTCAGTGAGAAATGCGTTGACCCATGAAGATTTATGAATGAAATATAGAATCAGGCAATCACGTCCACCTTTTTGTTTCTAAAATCCAGCTCCCCTATGTACCAATATACCGTTAATGTACTTTGGTTACAGAAATATAAAAGCCTTACCTTAGCCCCTGCTGTGTTAATAGAAAATTTTATGACTTTGTGGTATGTAGATTTGGGATGTGAGAGCCAGTAAGACACAGGAATGTCAGGGCTGGGCTCAGCCCTTCCTCCTCTGAGCTGGCCGCTCAGCTGTCAGGTAATTGCCAGCTCCCATCTCTCCACAGTGACTCAGCTGCTGTTGATTCTGCTCGTCAGTCCTGGCTACTTAAAGCCGTCCAGCTCACTTCATCTCTGCCTTCGCCTTTGGTCACATCTCAGAGACTTTCTCCTGCGTTCCTGTTGAAGACTTGCTCGGCTGACGTCCCTTCTGGCTCCTGATCCTGCTTGTTGTACTACTACGTTGATCTCTGGCTCTCTGACACTGGCATTGGCTGACTACCCGATCTGGTTACTGAACTCTGGCTATGTATTGATTACGCTTACTCTGTTTACCTTTTTTATTATTATTAAACAAGTGTGATTAACTGTACTTCTGTCTCGGTCTGAATTATGGTTTCTGACAAGGAAGCAGTTAACCAGCTGACCTCATTAAGCACATACCCTACACCCATCAACTAGGTTTGCAAGGCATCCCCGGCATCCCTCCATGCGGTGCATTTGCCTTGCTGGTCAATGTAAGCTGCCACAGCTGCTATGTTTGCACGGCATCCCCAGCGTCCCTCCACGTGTACATTTGCCTGGCTGGTCAATCTAAGCTGCCACACGGCATCCTCAGCGTGCCCAGTCTCTGGAATGAGACAAGTACACACTATAGAGGGATATGCCTTGTCCATATTTCATGTCTGACGTTTACACCCACTTTAAGGAAGAGGCATGATCACACACAGCAGCACTAATTTAAATCCTTCCCAGGGACCAGGGGCAAAGGGGACCTTCTATAATTAAGATTATTTCCTAAACCTGAAATCATTGAGGTCAATATTGATAAAGACATTCACCTCCGACCCCCACCGGAGCGATGTGCAAATTTGTGTACATATTGCATCAGATTTTTTCAATGGATTTTTATTCGGAGAACGAGAACATTTTAGCCGCTAACTCAATAAAGGCGGATAATCTTCTTACGTAGAAATGAAATAAAATCTTTCAAAGCAGAAATTAAATAAAATCTTTCAGAGTAGAAAGACTCGGGCTGGCGAAGATCGGAATTCAATAATTAGTCGGCGAGTCATTACTGGATCTCTGAGAAACTTAGCGGAGACGCCGAGTATAAACAAGACGTATTTGCTAAGTGCTAAATGATAGAACGATCGGATGTTAACGGTGGTATTACAGCACACCCAAATGCTAAAAATCCTTCAGATTTAGATAAATCATTAACACTGAAAACTATATCTTAGCCATTCTAGGATACGGTAGTGATTGGTAGGATTGGTCACATGGACCTTGTTGAAGAATCATCAGTTAGGCATTGAGTCATTGATATATCGGTCTACACAGACAGTTCCAGCAGGTGGTAATTAGAGCTTGATTTGAGTCCTATTGGAAGGACTGTCTTTAACATTTAAGCCCCGACAAAAGGGGTCTGTTGGCCCCCCGAAACATGTTGGCTACCTATCTACCTTTCGTTTCATTGTTATCCACAATACATAAAGACTCCTAAGACAACCGCCGTGTGCTCTCTCTGTCAATTTAATTTACCATTATGTGGTAAAGCTGCTAAGGTCCAGTCATCATGCTTGGCCCTATTAAACAATAGGATCCAGGTCCAACACCTCCTACCTACTGTTTTTTGAGACTTTTGAGACAGTTTTTAAGGTTAGTTGGTTGGTTTCCTTGGTGCATGCTCCTGAAGGTTTCTCCTGCTTGTTCTAGAAACATGCAAGAGGAGGCTTCTTAGGTTTCCTCTTAGACCACTACCCCTGGCTCCTGATGTTCTAGAGCAGTGGTCTCCAAACTGCAGCCCTTTGCTTGCTTTTAACTGGCCCTTGGAGCACCATTCCCTTCACTAATACCAACAATGAGGCATAATCCCCCCCCCCCCAAGACAAGTAAAGGGGCGCTATTCCTCCCAAAGATATCAATGATGTGGGACTATTCCCTCCACTGATACCAAAAAATAATTCCCCTGAGACCAGTGAAAGGGCACAATTCCTCCCAATGACACCAATGATGGGGGACTATTCGTTCCACTGATACCAACAATGGTGCATAATTTCCCCCTCCAAGACCAGTGAAGGGGCACAATTCTCCCCACTAACACCAATAGTGGGGCACAATTCCTCCCAATGACACAAGCAATTGGGCCCAATGTCACCAATGATGGGGCACAATTCTTCTCACAGACACCTATGATGGGGCACAAATCCTCCCACTGACACCAATGGTGGGGCACAATTCCTCCCATTGACACCAACAATTGGGCACAATGACACCCGTGATGGGGGACTATTCCTTTCACTGATACCAACAATGGGGAATAATCCCCCCCCCTCCCAAGACCAGTGAAGGGGCACAATTCTCCCCACTAACACCAATAGTGGGGCACAATTCTTCTCAATGACACAAGCAATTGGGCCCAATGTCACCAATGATGGGGCACAATTCTTCTCACTGACACCTATTATGGGGCACAAATCCCCCCACTGACACCAATGATGGGGCACAATACTTCTCACTGACACCTATGATGGGCCACAAATCCTCTCACTAACACCAATGGTGGGGCACTATTCCTCCCATTGACACCAACAATTGGGCACAATGACACCAGTGATGGAGGATTATTCCCTCCAATGATACCAACAATGGGGAATAATCCCCCCCAAGACCAGTGAAGGGGCACAATTCTTCCCAAAGAAACCAGCGATGGGGCACAGTTCCTCCCACTGATACCAAAGATGGGACATCTACTCCCAATGGCCACAGTTCAGACCCTCTAAAATCTGAAGGACAGTAAACTGGCCCTCTGTTTAGAAAGTTTAGAGACCCCTGGTCTAGAAGCACGAAGAGTCTTCTTCGATTTCCTCCAGGACATCTGCTCCTGCTCTAGGTTTGGCACCTGATGTTCTAGACCAGGGGTCTCAAACTGGCGGCCCTCCAGCTGTTGGGAAACTACAAGTCTAATCATGCCACTGCCTGTTGGAGTCATGCTTGTAACTGTCAGCCTTGCAATGCCTCATGAGACTTGTAGTTTCGCAACAGCTGGAGGGCCGCCAGTTTGAGACCCCGGTTCTAGACGAATGAGGAGGCTTCTTTGGTTTCCACTAGAATGTCTACCCTTGCTCAAGGTTTGGTTCCTGAGCGCAGAATGGGGGCCTACTAGAATTGCCAGGAACAGGTTACTGATAGAGGACACTTGTGGAGCAGTAGATGGGACAGTAGAAGGACTCTCTGGTCCCAGATGGCAGGGTAAGCAGCAGAAACTAGTAGCAATAGGCATGACCAACTCAAGCTCCTGTCTGGACCGTCAAGCTGCCAGTGTAATGCCACCTCTGATGGCTCCTGCCCTCAAGGTATGTGGTGCACACTTTCTGTTAAGGGGCACATTTTCTGTTAAGGGTCTTGCTGATGGGCACATTTTATGTTAAGGTTCACTCTGATGGGCACAACAAAATATGCCCATCAGAGTGCCCCTTAACATAAAATGTGCCCATTAGCGTGACCCTTAACATAAAATGTGCCCATCAGCGTGCCCCTTAACATAAAATATGCCCATCAGCATGCCCCTTAACATAATGAATGAATGAATGAGTGACTTGTATAGCGCTACCTATGCGAACTGAATCGCCTCAGGGCACTTTTTAACCTACCAGCATGTCTTTGGAGTGTGGGAGGAAACCGGAGAACCCGGAGGAAACCCACACAGGCACAGGGAGAACATGCAAACTCCAGGCAGGTAGTGCCCTGGTCGGGATTTGAACCAGCGACCCTATTGCTGCTAGGTGAGAGTGCTACCCACTACACCACTGTGCGAGCCAACATAAAAGATGCCCATCAGCGTAACCCTGAATATAAAAAATACGCTCATCAACGTGCCCCTTAACATAAAATATACCCATCAGCGTGCCCCTTAACATAAAATATACCCATCAGCGTGCCCCTTAACATAAAATAAGCCCATCAGCATGACCTTGAATATAAAATATGACCATCAGCGTGCCCCTTAACATAAAATATGCCCATCGGCGTGACCCTGAATATAAAATATGCCCATCAGCGTGCCCCTTAACATAAAATAAGCCCATCAGCGTGCCCCTTAACATAAAATATGCCCATCAGTGTGACCCTGAATATAAAATATGCCCATCAGAGTGCCCCTTAACATAAAATAAGCCCATCAGCGCGCCCCTTAACATAAAATATGCCCATCAGCGTGACCCTGAATATAAAATATGCCCATCAGTGTGCCCCTTAATATAAAATAAGGGGCATGCTGATGGGCACATCTTACGTTAAGGGGGCATGCTAATGGGCACCTATGTTAAGGGCATGCCGGATGGGCACATATGTTAAGGGGGGCATTCTGATGGGGACAAATGATGTAAGGAGGCACACGGATGAGAGACACCAGATGTAAGGAGGCCTTCTGATACAGAAATCCGATGTAAGGTGGCACTCTGACGGCGGCAACTGATGTATGGGGGTAGTCTGATGGGGGCACCCAATGCAATGAATTACTCCTGTAGGGGCACCCCATGTAAGGGGAACACTACTGGGGGGACATTTACAGAGTATTACCAGAGTGCGTAGAGGAAACAGTAACAAAAGCGCCAGAGGCGCGTCCAATCTTTCACGGCACAGACTTGAGATTTGGAACTCGTTAGTGACCAGACCTCCTTGAATTTTTAATTCAATACCCCTGCCATAGATGATGCCATCCTGTGGAGTGAAAAGCAGATAAAGACATTACTAGGGGGATACTGTGATCCCTGTCAGGGGTAATAAATACCTGGAAGGGTTACCCTGACACAGCAGTGTGCATGCGCCGAGCACTTGCTCCACTTCAGGGACATTGTAGGGGTCCATTAGGCAGAGCCATAAATGTATTGACTTTGCCCGTCGGAGCGCCAGGCCCCCCGCTATGCGAATACAACGCTTCCAGGTCAATTTATAAACTGTGTCCATTGTACACTCTTGGAAAGGCGGCGGTGTGTGATTCCTCCTTCCCCGGCACAGAACGGGTTAATCCGCACTCAGGGGTTATCTGCAAATAGGGGATTAATGTTGCCGGGATTAATAGAATGTATTGTGTGCGGCTCCAAATCCTGCCGGGATTATTGCATTAGCCACTTGCTCGGGAGCCGGTAATGCATTGTTATGCATATTGAATAAAAGTATTAGGACATTAACCCCGCTGATTCTGCCAGCGACTCGAATGCTAAGCGCGCCTCTGACATCAGGCCGGGGCTACCCGCTGCGGCCCGGCCCCGCTGGAAGCGGTACGCCCCCCTGCAGGTGCCTCTCAATTAATGCAACGTGACGTCGATTCCGGCACGGCGACCAGCTGCAGGAAAAAACACCGCCGAGCGCATTTATCAAAAAAAAAAGAAGAAGAGGGAATTTGCATGCCTCTGACTTTGCCGTAAATTGCTCTGCGATATAAATGATTGCATGTTGTCCGTGCCGCGGGAGAACCCGTTAATGAGCAAAGCCAGGAGCACTCCTGGCAAACGCATACAAATACACTAACGCGTTTCTTCAAGAGTCAAGGCATCGCCTCTGAACTCGGATCTCTATAATTGGAGAGCTGAGCTACTGCCTGCAATTTGAAATGAGACTTATGGTGGGACTGGCTTGCTCGGCAAGCAAAAGCCTGGGGGGAGGGCGGCACTTGAATGCCGCATTCAATATTTAACACAAAATTCTTAGTAAATTCGATTTTCGCAACTGACGTTATTTTACCGCATTTTATTTGCCGTTATTTAACCCTTAGTGAATTGACCCCTCAGTCAAATGTATGACATTTTTTTGAAGCTAGGAATACATATAACGAGTTTGGGGACATCAATCATAGTAGAAGACGAGTTTAGCGTAGCGGAAATTAAAAAGTTTGTTATGTTTTTGGTTAAATATATAAAGTTTATTAAAGCTGTTAGTTCACAGGAAATACATATACAGTATTGTCAACATGTTTCGGGGACATCATTATAGTATAAGACAAGTGTAGAATCGCACCCAGTAAATTGTTTGGCACACTTAAAGTGTTAAATGTATAAAGTGTATCGAAAGCCGTTAGTTCACAGGTAACACATATAGCCTACGCGTTTCGGGGGGAATACTTGCATATTTGCACCTTGTGAGGATTGCACTTATTGAACTTTGTACATTATAAGAACTTTGTATTTCACACTTTATTTATGATTGAAGGTCTATTCAGTATTTGTTATGGCAGAAAATAAATAAATTATATATATATATATATATATATATATATATATATATATATATATATATATATATATATATATCTTGGGGTATTTTTTTCACACATTTTAAAGTAATTGATACTGGGCCGCATTGTCACTTTTTTTTAATTTTGAAGGTCCCATAATAATTTTCTTACACTTTTTGCACATATTGAGCTTTTTTTTAGCGCTGTCTTTATTACACTGACATTTATTTTCACATATATTGTGATACAGTACCTGCTGCTGATCCAAAAGAATTAGATCCCATATATATGTGGCGCAGATTTATTATACATTCTCATTGTTTCGGGGGAATTGCCTCCCCCTTCAACCGGGCTAGTGTATGAGAGAACATCACAAACCATTAAAAAAATGACTCTAGAAAAACTGTGACATGTGCTACGCAAAAAAAAAAAGACAAAAACAAGAATATAGCAGCCAGCACACAGTACAGGATACTCTATACAGCTATGGCTATAATGTGCATCAATTAGTACAGGAGTGATAAAACAATAAGTCCAAACAAACATAGACAGACAAACATCTCCCGATGACGTAATTTCTGACTAAACATGTTGGGAGGAGCCGGAATTCCTTGACGTCACTACGCATGCGTGTGCATCGCAGAGAATTCTGGGTTATGTAGGTTTCTAATGCCGATTTCATGTGCAACGTTTTGTAAGTGTTTTAAAACAATTTTTTATAAATTGATTAACCGGATTTATACCTATGGGAAGTGTTATTTGGTATTTCTTTCATGATTGATTCTTGGAGTTGGAGAGTGTTGTAAGGAGGAACCAAAAATTTAGAAAGTGATTAGAATTCCATTCGAAATCGAATTTATTCTATTCGAAATGAGAATTTTGGTTATATTCTTTCTATTCCAGTCTATTGTTTTTTTCTATTGTATTCTTTTCTATTATATTCTCTTCTATTCCGTTTGGTTCTGTTTTACTCTATTATATTCTTACATTTTCTATTAATTTTTTAAAATTTTATATTCAGTTTTGTTTTACTTTATTATATTCTATTATTTAATAGTCCATTTCATTATTTAATAGTCCATTGTATTAATCGTTTCTATTCCTTTATTTTCTATTCTATTCAGAAAGATTTGAATTAAAAATTCGTCCGAAATCTCGTTTCATTTTTTCAGATTCGTTTAAAATGGTTACTATTGCCATTCTGGAATTTGGACACATCCGAATTTCCGAATAACAAAAAATTTGTCCAAATTTCGACTCGGAACAAAACGGATGGCACATGTCTAACCGCTCTGAGGGGAGAGATCATTTCATGGGCTGTTGAGCTGGGGAATATTCAACTTAACAAGTGCTGTGTTGAACTTCTCTTACGAGGGTCGCAGGCACTCTGGTAAGCCTCAGAGTGATTTGTGGTGGTGGACTTGTGGTATTATCAAGGCGTTCTTAGTCCCATTGGGGACTCACTAAAGGACCATGCTGATGGTGTAATGGGCTTTCACATCACCTGTCTAGGTCTGTCTGATTTAAAAATGACTACAAGAAAATGGTGCCCATCCGCACACAGATCTAGCACATGGGGTTCAAAATAAATGAGAAATGTCTTCCGCTAGGTTCTCCACCTTTGGAAGAACCTCTAACAACGTGTTTCGCCCAAGTGGGCTTAATTATAGACCTACAATTATCGTTGCACTTTTATATAAATACACTCCATAGAGTTTTTAAACATATTTTCAGGAGTACAATCAATATTATGAAATGTTGCAGTTTCATTTCCTGCCAACAGATGGTTCCCTGAGTTCCTTTTCACATGTTAACAGGTCAATCTGTCATTAGGGCAGCTCAATACTTAAAGCTCAGATTATACACAGAGCTGAATGAGTCAAAAGACTCCTCCACAGGATAACCCACGCTTGCTCTAGCTTCAATGAGTTTCAATCAGAGACAGAGAGTCTGAAAGTAAACAGCTTCTGCCTAGTGCATGCATGGCATAAAAAAGGCCAATTTGTTACCATTTTTGGGAAGTCAATGAAGCCTACCCATAATTCTGGTGCTTTGTGGACAAAGCTAGCTTGTAGTGGGTGGAACCTGCTGGGCCACTCCCACAGCTCTGCGCTCTCTCTCTTTGTGCAGGGGGACTGGTCTTGTCTCTGCCCACTCCTGTAGTTTCCAGTAGAGGGTGGAGTCTTTTGGACCCCTCCCACAGCTCTGCTCTCTCGCCTTGTGAGGGGAAATGGTCTTGTCTCCGCCCACTCCTGTAGTTTTCTGTAGAGGGTGGAGTCTTATGGACCCCTCCCACAGCTCTGCTCTCTCGCCTTGTGAGGGGAAATGGTCTTGTCTCCGCCCACTCCTGTAGTTTTCTGTAGAGGGTGGAGTCATATGGACCCCTCCCACAGCTCTGCTCTCTCGCCTTGTGAGGGGAAATGGTCTTGTCTCCGCCCACTCCTGTAGTTTTCTGTAGAGGGTGGAGCCTTCTGGACCCCTCCCACAGCTCTGCTCTCTCTCCTTGTGCAGGGGGACTGGTCTTGTCTCCGCCCACTCCTGTAGTTTTCTGTAGAGGGTGGAGTCTTCTGGACCCCTCCCACAGTTCTGCTCTCTTGCCTTGTACAGGGGGACTGGCCTTGTCTCTGCCCGCTCCTGTTATTTTCTGCAGAGGGTGGAGCCTGATGGGCTCCTCCCACAGCTCTGCTCTCTCTCTTTGTGCAGGGGGGGCTGGTCTCGTCTCCTCCCCCTCCTGTAGTTTTCTGCAGAGGGTGGAGCCTGCTGGGCCCCTCCCACAGCTCTGCTCTCTCTCCTTGTGCAGGGGGACTGGTCTCGTCTCCGCCCGCTCCTGTAAATTTCTGCAGAGGGTGGAGCCTGGTGGGCCTCTCCCACAGCTCTGCTCTCTCTCTCCTTATGCAGGGGGGGGGGCTGGTCTCGTCTCCGCCCCCTCCTGTAGTTTCTAAAGTGGGTGGAGGCTACTGGGCCCCTCCCACAGCTCTGCTCAGGCTGTACGGCACAGTGATGATATCACCTCTACCTTTATAAGGTAATATCTGAGTTTGCCAAGGCATTTGCTGCACACAAAGTGAATTTATATCCGTTGCGGCTATTGAGGGATATAATTAAAGGATATTTTTTGTGGTCGGAGTTCAGCTTTAAGGGCCTTCGATGAAATGCAGGGCTCTCGCTTGTCACAGGGCAGGCTCCTGCTCCGGAAGCGAGACAGTTAAGAGCGTTGGGCCCGTGTCTGCCGCACAGACAATCCTTCGTTCCGCGGCTCTATCTTTTCCAGATAATTAAGCTGTCCTGCGAGTGTATGTCAGCTTTCTATAACCCAGACACTTATTAAAACTTCCCCTGAATTTAATTAGCCAGCAAGTTTAAGCAGCGTGTAAATGGCCGCTAATGATACGCGCGGCTCAGCCCTCGTTATTTCTTACATTCCTCCATGAAAGCTACAAACTCCAACCTGGGTTTAGCTCGATACCTCCTTGCACCCCTTCCATCATTACCTGGATGTCTCTCTACCCAGAATCCTCCTCACCTCTCAACTGCTGCCAACATATTAACTTCTCAACCCTGTCATGTCGCCGCACCTCCTCCCCCCCGCAACGCACGCCGCCGGCTCATAAACTCTGAGCAAGACGATCGCTCTGGGTGGGGGAGGAAACGGGGTGACATAAGGGCATTTTATTCCGGAGTAATTAAAGGACACTAATGCTTTAGGAGGGATTCATGGCCCTTTTTATTTTTATTTTTTTATTTTTTTTTGCTACTTTCAGAATTTTTTTAATTCTGAAAGTAGCAGGCCCCAAGTAATTGTAAAGTCTCATTTTTTTTTTCCCTATAAAAATAATAAACATGTTCTACTTACCAGCCCTGTTGCAGTGGATTTGCACAGAACAACCCGAATCCTCCTCTTCTCGGATCCCTCTCCTGTGATCTTGGCCCCTCCCCCCTGTTTAGTGCCCCCACAGCCAGCAGCTTGCTATGGGGGCATGGCACCCGAGCGGAGTCACAGCTCCCTGTGTCCATTCAAACACAGAGCCCTGACCCGGCCCCGCCCCCTCTCTCTCCCGATTGGCTAGCTGACTTTGATTGACAGCAGAGGCAGCCAACGGTGCTGCTGCTGTGTCTCAGCCAATCAGGGAGTGAGACACACGGATGGCTGAGACACTCGTGGATGTCGCTGGACAGAGAGGGACCTCAGGTAAGTATTAGGGGGGCTGCTGCACACAGAAGGCTTTTTTATCTTAATGCATAGAATGTACCTTCTGCCTTTGCAACCCCCTTTAAGGACCCGGGCCTTTTTCTGACATTCTTCCTGCACTGGACTGTACTGGAACGCAGTAAAATGCACTGGACCCTAGTATAGTGGGAAAAAAACAGGAAAAAAGAAGAAAAAAAAAGAACCTGGAATGCATCCGGAAACGCTTTAAAAACGCACCAAAAACACACCGGAATGTGTCAAAAACGCGCATGCAGAAATGCATCCGGAACAGATCTGGAGTGTGCGTTTTTGTGGTGTGAACCGGCCGTCAATCAGTATTTTTTGCTAGCCAATTACTTAGAAGCCAAAATGATATATATATATATATTTTTTTTTTGCAGAGACCGTAGAGCAGGAGTTTCCAAACTTTCTAAGCAAAGGGCCGATTTACTGTCCTTCAGGCTTTGAGGGGGGGCTGGACTGTGGCCAAGCGCCAGATAAAGGTAAGCAAAGGGACACATCCGGCCCCCGGGCCGCAGTTTAGAGACCACTACCCTAGAGAATAAAATGGCGGTTGTTGATTTCTATGTCGTGCAGTTTTTGGGTGGCGGTTTTTAAAACGCACTTTTTTTTTTTTAAAAACAAATACATTTTAATAAATAAAAAAAAAAAATAAAAAAAAATAATATATACCCCAATTTTTTGTATAATGTGAAAGATAATGTAACGCTGAGTAAATAGATACCTGTATGTCACGCTTTGAAATTGCATGTGCTCATGGAATGGCGCCAAACTACGGTACTTAAAAAATCTCTATAGGCGACACTTTAAAAAAATTCTACAGGTTACCAATTTAGAGTTACAGAGGAGGTCTAGTGTTAGAATTATTGCTCTCGCTCAGACATTCCCGTTTACATATGTGTGCGTGACCTACGTATGCGTTCACTACTGCGCACAAGCACGTGGGGACGGGGCTTTAATAAAAATATATATATATTTTTTTTTTTTTTTTAATTTTTACACTATCCCTTTAGATTTTTTTTTCATCACTTTTATTGCTATCGCGAGGAATGTAAACGTCCCCTTACACTAACAATAGGTCCTCTTTGTGGTCTAAAAGACCCCAAATCTCTCCTCTACTCTTAAAAGCAAAAGATCAAAAAAACTTTCTTTTTTATCTTTTGTCTTAAGAAAAAAAAAAAAAAATGTTTACATGGTTCGAGAGAACTGGAAGTGATGTCGATGTCGCTCCGGTCCTCCAAGGGCATAGAAATGAGTGGTGGCCATCTTGCTATCACTTATCTTTATGCAAATACCATAATGTATTTCAATCTCTGCAATAAGGTAAATAAAGGGCGGCTTGGGAGAGAGACCTCACAGGTGCCCCCCATTGAAAGCAGCTTTTCATAGGGGCACCTGAGCACTGAGTATAACATGTTTGTTATTTTTAACTAAAAAATAAAAAAAAAAAAAAAAAAAAAGGTTTAATGTTAAAGAGGAGTTCCGCCTGTCCTTTTAAAATTTCAAAGGCAACAGCTAAACATACTGAAGCTGCTGACTTTTAACATTAGGACACTTGCCTGTCCTGGAGTCCAGCGATGTTGGTGCCACAGCCGATGTTCACATCGCCTGGCTGGGTGCTGCCGCCATTGCCGGTAAGGGAACCCGGCAGTGTAGCCTTTCGGCTTCATGGACGGGTCCCTACTGCGCATGCGCAAAGCACACCGCGCTCTCTTTTACTGGCCCGGCAGGAGATGAGGAAGGAGGAGGGGAGCCGAGCTGTGACGTACTTCGCCTCGGCCTGGTCTCCAGGAAGTATGAAAGGGGACCTGTCAAAAAAGAGGTCCCCGTTTCCCCCTCCACTGTGAAAGATGCCAAATGTGGCACTGGAAGGGGGGGGGATGGGGGGGGGTCATCGAATAAGCGGAAGTACCACTTTTGGGTGGAACTCCGCTTCAAGTTCATCACATGTTGAATTAAAACTTCTCCAGTATTTTGATGCAACCGTTAAATTTCAATCTGAGAGAGATAGTCATAAGGCAAGCAGCAGTCTACATAGAGACCATTTAATGGTCAGTGTTTAAAGGTTTATCAGCTTCTGAGTACAGGGGGAAGGGGGGGCAACTTTGATGCATGGAGGGATACCTGGGGGTACATGATGTAACAGGGGACTGTGATGTGTGGAGAGACTCTGATGGGGCCACCAGATGTGAGGGGGGGACTCTGATGGGGGCCACCAGATGTGAGGGGGGGACTCTGATGGGGGCCACCAGATGTGAGGGGGGGACTCTGATGGGGGCCACCAGATGTGAGCGGGGACTTTGATGGGGCCACCAGATGTGAGGGGGGGACTCTGATGGGGGCCACCAGATGTGAGGGGGGGACTCTGATGGGGGCCACCAGATGTGAGGGGGGGACTCTGATGGGGGCCACCAGATGTGAGGGGGACTCTGATGGGGGGGACCTAGGGTTGCCACCTGTGTTTTTCATTTGTTTTGCATACTACAAAAAAAAATTGTTGTGTTCAGCTAAAGTGTTCGGGTTGGCTTTAAGAAAAGGTGGCAACCCTAGTGGGGTTACCATTAACGATTAACACTGCAATAATATTAACGCGTTTCTGTGCGAGTCGGGAAAGCATTCCAATTTGTGCACATTCCCGACATGCAAATGCAAAGGTTTGAACCTAGACTTTGAAAGGGACTCACAATGGCGGCCCCCTTACCTGCCTCACAATAGGGCCACTTCAAGGACTTTTTAAAGGTTGGGAGGTGTCAGGGCTGGGCTCAGCCCTTCCTTCTCTAAGCTGGCCGCTCAGCTGAGGGCTAATTGCCAGCTCCCATCTCTCTCCACAATTACTCAGCTGTTGATGATATGCTGCTCGTCAGTCCTACCTACTTAAGCCGTCCAGTCCAGAGGATCTCTGCCTTCGCCTTCGTCAACATCACAGAAACTATCTCCTGCGATCCTGTTCAAGTCTTGCTTTGCTGACATCCCTTCTGGCTCCAAATCCTGCTTGCTGTTCCACTACATTGATCCCTCACTTCTGGCTTGGCTGACTATCCGTTCCGTTTACTGAACTTTGGCTATGTTTTGACTATGTTTGTTCTTTTTACTTTTATTATTAAACAAGGGGGATTTAACTGTACTTCTGTCTTGGCCTGATTTCATGGTTTCTGACAGGAGCTTTGCTTTGCATGTCTATAAAACCTGGCAGCAAGATTTATGAGCAGGTCATCCTCTTACGGCCCTCGCATTTGTGGCCTGGGCCGAACCTTGCGATCATCCTCAGTGCTGGAGAGCAGACGCGGCCTGCTTTGATACCCACCGAGCGCGATGAAGGAAGCCTATCATCCACTCACACATCCAGTCTCCTTCCCTATCTGTGATTTACACACCAGACATAACGACAAAGGCCAATGTGCACGGAGGAAGAATAAATACAGCGAATTACGCTGCCGGTTTTTAACACTTGCAATAGCTCCATTCTATTATAATGAGCCACAACAAACAGCGGGGAGCTGTCACAGGAGCGCGGCGTGCGCTGCCAGAAGAGAAGGTGGGGGGAGTGGCGAGCACCAGCCCCATAAAAAACATCAAACGCCGAGCATTTTCAGAGCTTAATAGGGGCCTCAATTAGTCCCTTCACTACCTCTCACATCACCGGCCTCCAGAGAATGGTAAGTGCTCTTTTTTTTTTAATTCCATTTTTTTTTTTCTCTCAGTAAATGGCGAGGATTTATCGAATGTCATACTGAAGCAGCTCGCAGTGCCGGAGCCACTCAGCTAAAATTAACCCCTCAAAGCGCTACGCCGCTCCATCTTGCCGCGAGAAGGCGCCGGTGACTAAGTGTCAAAAATGTCAGATTTCACAAACGGAAGATCCGTCACACAATCCGCAGCTCAGACGAGCGAACCATTGCCGGGGTTTATTCGGCAAAGTCAGCCGGCGATGATTTTTCCCGGAGAAGCGCCACCTGGATTTCTCAAAAACTTTTTTTGCGGGTTTTGATCAATCTTTTTGGGAAATTGTAAACTTTTTTTTTTTTTTTAGGTTTGAAGGGTTGACTCAGAATGTGATGATTACAGCGAAATTCAAGTTTCTTGGAGAACAAATCAGACGTCTTCAGGTCAGCTATTCGTTGGGTGACCACCAAGCCAGTAGGAATTAAAAAAAAAAAAAATCATGGGACCCCCAACACTCATCTTCTCATCTTCTCCAGAGGAAGCTGAGGAGGAACTAGAAGAACCCTGTCCACCCCGAACATTTATCTCCTGTCCCAGACCACATCACTGACAATAAACCTCCTAGTGATTGGCCAAGGTGAAATAAAAAAATTCATAAGCATATTGCATTGATACATTGTATCTCCTTGTTCCATCTGCTGGAGAACATTTCCCAGGAGCAGACTGAACCAAACAATGTCCTAGGCCTCAACCATTCTAACATGGAGGAACTCTTGAAATAACTTTCTGGTCTCATGCACCTCACATTGGTGATCAGTGAGAAGAATGTCCCTTACATTGGTGATCAGTGAGAAGAATGTCCCTTACATTGGTGATCAGTGGGAAGAATGCTCCTTACATTGATGATCAGTGGGAAGAATGTTCCTTACATTGGTGATCAGTGGGAAGAATGCTCCTTACATTGGTGGTCACAGTGGGAAAAACGTCCCTTACAGCGGGAAGAAGGTTTCCTAAATTGGAGGTCAGTGGAAAGAATGCTCTTTAGATTGGTGATCAGAGGTAAGAATGTTCCTTACAGATAGCAAAAAAAAGATCATTGGTGTCAGTGGTAACCCATCTGAGAGGTGGAAATTGCTCAAGGAACTCCTAGCAACCTCCGGAAGAACCACGGTGGAGATAGGCTGGCTTAGGGAATAACCTAGTGAAGGTAGAAACCATAATAGTCAAAGCTCAAGCTGACTACAGCCTAGCTGCCCACTAAATCTGGGGTCCACACTCACATTTAAGAAACCCTGCCAGAGGGATCTAAAAATGTGGGAAAAAAAAGCTCCTAGTATAGAAGAAGAAGAATCGCCCATCCGGCAGCCCGTGACTACAACCTTCCCGTACGTTCCAGGCTACATCAGTGCACCGTGACTCCATCCTCCGACCCCTAAGTCCTGTATTGTAATGTAAGGGTCAGGGAATGGAGTCAAAGCATCAGAGGATCCGGCTCTCCGGAATTGTTGAATGTGGAGGATTCAGACGGAGGCCATAGTGCCGGTGGACGCACAGTAGAAGACACGGGCCACCAGAGGGGAGTAGAATTCTTTGAATACGGAGGCGTTATGAGGATCTTCCAGACAAGATGGTGTTAAAAACTCTTTTTTTTTTTTACCACTCTGGGCCCTAGCCTTTCCATCCGCCACATACCGCGCGTGTGTGTAACAGCCTGCCCGCGGAGCCATGACACCGGCTGTGTAAGGCAGCAAGGAGCAGCCTGTGACATTTCAGTTAGCGAGATGGTGATTTTACAGCGTGTGCAGGTGGGAGAATCGAGAATCAAGAATTTGCAGCCTAACCCCCCCCCCCCGAGCTCAGCGTGTGCCCTGCCCTCCTGTCATTGAAGGTCGCTTGGTGTAATACATATCACAGTCATACCGAGCTATGAACTATTGGAGGCAATACCTTACTATGACCCCTCCCCCCCCCCATACACTGTGCTCTTTACAAAGCCTTCCATCTTTACTGGATTTATCAAGAGGTCGGGGGGGGGGGAGGCTTGTGATCACAGCGTGGAAGGGGGGTTCTCAGACATACCTGGCTGTACAGGTGAAAACAAGACATGTGCAATTCGTTTCGTTCCGAATTCGCTTTTTTTTTCAACTAATTTCGGCAAATTAGTTCATTCGGAAACATCTGAATTAACGAAAAACCCGTTTAACGAATTTTTACGAATATTCTATAATCAGTCAATTTTTGCCCCCCCCCCCCCCCCCAGCCCCGTTTTACTTACCTGAGCCCCGAATCTCCGTGGGCACGATCCCGCGTTGTTTTCCCCCAGCTCGTGGGCTCTTCATTGGATGATTGATAGCAGCGCAGCCATTGGCTCCCGCTGCTGTCAATCAAATCAATGACACGACTCGCCGGGGGCGGGGCCAAGTGATACAGTCGGCAGCTATGGCCACCGACTGTATCACACGGGAGCGCGCCCGCAAGCTAACCCCCTTGGGAGAGCGCTTCCCAGAGGGAAGGGTTAGCTCTTGAGGGGAGGAGCCGAGACAGCCGCCGAGGGACCCCAGAAGACGAGGATCGGGGGCCACTCTGTGCAAAACCAACTGCACAGTGGAGGTAAGTATAACATTGTTGTTATTTAAAAAAAAAAAAAAAAATTAAACCTTTACAACTTTAAATTACAGGTATTGGAATTTCCTTTCAAATTCGGCTGTTAGTGAACGTAACGAATACGAATTTATCGGAAGTTACGAATTATCCGAAATAACAAATGCTGCATCTAAACGAATGGAATGTAATGAATTAATAATAATAATAATAAATAACAATAATAATAATAATAAAAACTCTTTTTTATTATTTATTATTAATTTGTTCCGTTCCATCTGTTTAGATGCAGCATTCGTTGTTTCAGATAATTCGTAACTTTGGATAAATTCGTATTCGTTATGTTCACTAAGAGCCAAATTTAAAAGGAAATTCCAATACCTATAATTTAATAGTTTGTTATTATTAGTTAGTTATTCTTTAGAATTTTCGTTCTTATTTTGGGATTTTCCAATTTACGGATTTTCCAATTTACGAAATGTACAGTCTGATCACTGGGGGAGGGGAGACTGAGGAAATGTCTCCTCCTCCTTCTACAAAGTTACACTATACAGTCTGATCACTGGGGGGAGGGGAGACAGAGGAAATGTTTCCTCCTCCTTCTA
This sequence comes from Aquarana catesbeiana, assembly GCF_042186555.1. Lineage (NCBI taxonomy): Eukaryota > Metazoa > Chordata > Amphibia > Anura > Ranidae > Aquarana > Aquarana catesbeiana. The sequence goes on along the minus strand of NC_133335.1, from coordinate 230,608,048 downwards.
CAAAGTTACAATTTACAGTCTGATCACTGGGGGAGGGGAGACTAAGGAAATGCTTCCTCCGGCCTGCAGCAGACTGATGACATCATCACAGCCTAGGCAAAGTCACTGGATTGGAGCTGAAGGATGGCTTCTGATATATATATATATATACCAATGTGTATCTTCTGCTGTATATTGTGACATGTTTAATATTTATTCACGCGGTGAAGTATCTGAAAGATCCACGTTACGCTCCAGCATCTGACATATCAGATTTGACGTGTTCTGACCCTTTAAAAAAAAAAAAAAAGAAAAAGTCAAATCATGCAGAGCCGGCACTTCTGTGAAAGGATGGCGGTGTTTGCTTAATATTGCTCCTGTGGGGGAGTCGGCTCTCGGGGCGCCGCCATCTTCCCATGGGAGCCCGCAGGCGCCGCGCGGGATGCGGATTAAAAATAAGAATTCACCGGGGATCGGTGCCAGAACTCCCGGAGGGATATCATGTAGATATTGTACCCGACACCTCCGATTAAATAGTTACCCTTCATTTTACAATCGCTCGCTTGTAGCGTTCGCCGCTTGCTGAAGTCACGCCGCGAGGAGGAGGAGGAGGGGTGCCAGAGACCTCGAAAACTTTTCAAATAAAAATGAAGCAGATCAATACGGAGAGTTGGAAAAAATATATATATATTCCTCGCTCAGAGAAGAGTCAGAACAAGAGGTCAGGCTTTGAAAATTTATTCAAGGATGTTCGGGGTAATTTTAGCGGGAGAGTAGAGCCGCGGCGCGCTTCTCAGCCGTATCCGCCGATAAGAACAAACAATCGGGAAGTTTATGCTTAGATGTCACCGTGAAGGCCACGCTGAAAGCAAGACGGCGAAACTTTGCGGGGGGGGGGGAATGTCACATTCAAAGCGGGGCATTGAAATCACCAAATAAAGGAGGTCTGTTGGATATATATTTTTATGGTAGAGTCAAACGCTTAGGGGTGGATTTTTTTTTTTTTTTTTTAGACATGTGAGGTTTGTTTTGTCCCAAAATCGAAATTCAGACACATTTTTTATTGTTCGGAAGTTCGGATGTATCCGAATTTCCAAATTACAATGGTAGCGAATTTAAGCAAATCCGAAATAACGAAACGAAATTCGGCCGAAATTCTAATTCAAAATCGATTTGAAAACAAGAATAGAATAAAACAGAATAGAAAATAAAGGAATAGATAGAAAAGAATAGAATAGAATACAGTAGAAAACAAACAATAGAATAGAATTCAATACAATACAATTCAATAAAATAGAATCTAACCATGTACTGAAATTCAAATTTGCAAAGAATAGATTAGAATAGAATTAAAAAAACAATACAATTGAAATAGAGTAAAATAGGAAGGATATAACAGTCTTTCGAAACTCGAATTTCGAATAGAATAAATTGAAATAGATTAGAATAGAAAACAAAACAACTGAACAGAATAAAAAAATGAAAAAAATTATAAATAAAAAAATATATATACATACATATTATATATATATATATATATATATATATATATATATATATATATACACATATATACACATACATATACACACACACGCAATATATAAATCATCTTCTGAAATTCAAATTTCGAATAGAATAAATTCGAATTGGAATAAAACAGATTAGAATAAAATAGAAATAAATAGAATAGAAAATAAGAGGAATAGAAGAATAGAAAAAACAATAGAATAGAATAGAGAATAATCGAATAGAAAAAACAATAGAATAAAATTCTATGGAACAGAATAAAATAGAATAGCACAGTCTTCAGAAATTCAAATTTGCATAGAATAGATTAGAATAGAATAAAAAAAGAATAGACTAGAATAGGGGGGCACCTCATGTAAGGGGACACTATGTTGGGGAACCTGATTTAAGGGGTTACTCTGGTGGGGGCAGCTGATGTAAGGGGGTGCTCTGATGAGGCATATGATGTAAAGGGCACTCTGAAGGGGAAACCAGATATAAGGGGACAATGTGTTGGGGCACCTGATGCAAGGGGACAAAGTGTTGGGGCACCTGATGTAAGGGGACAATGTGTTGGGGCACCTGATGTAGGGGGACAATGTGTTGGGGTACCTGATGTAAGGGGACAATGTGTTGGGGCACCTGATGTAAGGGGACAATGTGTTGGGGCACCTGATGTAAGGGGACAATGTGTTGGGGCACCTGACGCAAGGGGCCACTTTGTTGGGGCACCTGATGTAAGGTGACACTATGTTGGGGCACCTGATGTAAGGGGACACTGTATTGGGGCACCTGATGTAAGGGGCCACTTTGTTGGGGCACCTGATGTAAGGGGACACTATGTTGGGGCACCTGATGTAAAGGGACACTGTATTGGGGCACCTGATGTAAGGGGGCACTCTGTTGGGGCACCTGATGTAAGGGGGCACTCTGTTGGGGCACGTGATGTAAGGAGGCACTCTGTTGGGGCACCTGATGTAAGGGGGCACTCTGTTGGGGCACCTGATGTAAGGGGGCACTCTGTTGGGGCACCTGATGTAAGAGGGCACTATGTTGGGGCACCTGATGTAAGGGGGCACCTGATATAAGAGGGCACTCTGATGGGGACACCTGATTTAAGGGGGTGCTCTGATGAGGCATATGATGTAAGGGGGCACTCTGATGGGGGCACCTGATGTAAGGGGGCACTCTGATGAGGCATCTGATGCAAAGGGCACTCTGATGGGGGCACCTGATGTAAAGGGCACTCTGATGGGGACATCTAATGTAAAGGGCACTCTGATGGGGGCATCTAATGAAAAGGGCAATCTGATGGGGGCACCTGATGTAAAGGTCACTCTGATGGGGGCACCTGATGTAAAGAGCACTCTGATGGGGGTATCTAATGAAAAGGGCACTCTGATGGGGGCACCTGATGTAAAGGGCACTCTGATGGGGGCATCTGATGCAAGGAGGAAGTACTTCAAAGAGTGCACCTAATGTAGGGGGCACTTTGATTGAGGACCTAATAAAAGGAAGCAGTTTGATGGGGTACCTGGTGTACGCAGGCACTGTGATAGGAATATATAGAGGTACTGTGATGGGGGCACCTGATGTACAGGGATGTACTGATATAGGGCCACCTGATGTATAGGGGTTCTCTTATGGGGGCCCCAGATGTAAGCGATCACTGCATTGTGTCCTTGCAGTTTTTGTTTTCCTCTCCGGTTTCCCTATGAAGGTGCGTATACTGTGTACAGTGTTTACATAAATGGGATATTATTATTATTTTTCGCTGTCTTTGCACACCGCTCTGACACGCACACGCGTGTGGCGTCGGCGTCTTCAGCACATCTCAGACGCTTTGTCACTCTCTGCTTTTTTTCTTTTAATGTTCTTATCTAGGTAACAAAAGGATTTCTCGCTCTTTGCGGCGGCAGCCAAGCCATTAATCCCGCCGTTTGATGTGTGCTAATCACCTGCGCATTCTCTTCCTCTGTAATTGCCCCATACAGCTGACAAATCTACTCTCCGCAGCTCCTCGGCGCCGTTAACCCCCCCGGGCACCGAACGGGCCTCCGACGCACTGCGCCTCAAACCGCAGCGATCCGGCGCTCTCGGAGTTAACCGCCAGTGACTGACACCTTCTCGAAAAAAAAACATGCGTTAGGAAAGTTAAATTTCTTTTTTTTTTTTTTTTTTTTTTTTTATGTTCTACAGGCAGCGAGATACAATCATCGGGAGTGATAAAACTGGATACAAACCTCCCTTCCCGGGGAAATGTGCCGACGTTGCACTCTCTGGAAGTCCCCTCATACCGAGGAATTATGTTGCTATCATTAGCTGGGTGAGAAGGGGGAGAAAATGTGAAATCTTTTACACTTCACGGCTGATTAAATCCTTATAAGGAGTCTAAGGCTTTGATAAGTTGTTTAAAACGTGTTTTCCTTCTTTATCGCCGGGTGCTGAAAGCCAACTTCCCCTTTTCAGAGGAGATGTTAGGAACGTGAACCTTGTCCTGATGAGAATCCCCCGAAAAAAAAAAAAATTCAATTGGAAACCCAGGCCAGTTTCGTTGTGGATGGATTAGGCAACCGTTAGGGTTTTTCTTCATTTCCTGTCCCAGTGACACGACAGGAAGCGAGTCTGAATTTATCGTTGGGGACACGGAGGGAAATAAAAAACCTGACAGCAGCTCTAACCATCTTCCACACCATCTGAAAGGCTGGGACCCCACATAACGTTTAACAATCCATCGATATCAAAAATAATCATCTGAATTGAAAAGGTGCCAATTTTGGAGAAACCGGGAATCTGCTCTCCTTCCATCAGCTAGTCACATGACCAAAATCACACCATTGGTTGCATGATGATCACTGCTGATAGGAAAGATTGTTGATAGGGTTAAGAAGGCCAGTGGGGGCTGGCGCCTGTGCACCCCTAATGGACGGGCCGCTACTGGTTCAGGCACGGATCACGTGGTCTCAGCTAACTGGAAGGGTCACTGATAAGGCACAGCCAATGACGGGGCTCAGGCACCGATCACATGGTCTCCACTGATGGAAAGGATCAACGATGGGGTTCGGGCATGGATCATGTTGTCTTTGCCAATGAGAAGGATCACTGTTATGGCACAACTAATTACTGAACCTAGGCACTGATCACATGGCTTCTGCCAATGGGAAGGATCACATCACTGATATGGCACAGCCAATGATTGGGCCCAGGCACTGATCACATGGTCTCCACTGATGGGAAGGTTCACCGATGGGGTTCGGGAATGGATCATGTTGTCTTTGCCAATGAGAAGGATCACTGTTATGGAACAACCAATTAATGAACCTAGGCACTGATCACATGGCTTCTGCCAATGGGAAGGATCACATCACTGATATGGCACAGCCAATGATTGGGCTCAGGCACTGATCACATGGTCTCTGCCGATAAGGAAGGATCACTGATAGAGTTCAAGCACTGATCACACAGTATCTGCAGATGGGAAGGATCACTGATAAGGCACAGCCAATGACTGGGCTCAGGCACTGGTCACATGGGCTCTGCCAATGGGAAGGTTCACGGTTATGTCACAACCAATGCCTGGGCTCATGCACTGATCACTTGGTCTCTGCAGATTGGAAGGATCACTGTTATTGCATAGCCAATAACTGAGGTCAGGCACTGATCATATGATCCCTACTGATGGGAAGGATCACTGATAAGGCACAGCCAAAAACTGAGGACAGGCAATAATCACATGGTCTCTGCAGATGGGAAGGTTCCCCCGTTACGGCACAGCCAATGTCTGGTCCTAGGAACTGATCATATGATCACCACTGATGAGTCACATGTAAGGCACAGCCAATGACTGGGCCCAGGCACTGATCACATGGTCTCTGCAGATGGGAAGAATCACTGATAAGGCACAGTCAATGCTTGGGGTTGGGCACTGATCACATGGTCTCTGCCGATGGGAAGAATCACTGATAAGGCACAGCCAATGATTGGGTTCGGGCACTGATCACATGGTCTCTGCCGATGGGAAGGTTCCCTGTTACGGCACAGCCAATGTCTGGCCTTAGGCACTGATCGCATGATCTCCACTGATGGGAAGAGTCACATGTAAGGCACAGCCAAAGACGGGGCTCAGGCACCAATCACATGGTCTCCACTGATGGGAAGGATCACCGATGGGAAGGATCACCGATGGGGTTCGGGCATGGATCATGTTGTCTTTGCCAATGAAAAGGATCACTGTTATGGCACAACCAATTACCGAACCTAGGCACTGATCACGTGGCTTCTGCCAATAGGAAGGATCACATCACTGATATGGCACAGCCAATGATTGGGCTCAGGCACTGATCGAATGGTCTCTGCTCATAGGAAGGATCACTGATAGAGTTCAAGCACTGATCACATAGTATCTGTAGATGGGAAGGATCACTGATAAGGCACAGACAATGACTGGGCTCAGGCACTGACCAGTTGGTCTCTGCCGATCGGAAGGATCACTGTTATGGCATAGCCAATAACTAAGGTCAGGCACTGATCATATGATCTCTACTGATGGGAAGAATCACTGATAAGGCACAGCCAATGACTGGGTTCGGGCACTGATCATATTGTCTCTGCAGATGGGAAAGATCACTGATAAGGCACAGCCAATGATTGGGCTCAGGCACTGATCACATGCTCTCTGTCGATGGGAAGATTCCCTGTTACGGCACAGCCAATGTCTGGCCTTAGGCACTGATCACATGATCTCCACTGATGGGAAGAGTCACATGTAAGGCACAGCCAATGATAGGGCCCAGGCATTGATCACACAATCCCAGCTGATAGGAAGGTTCACAGTCATGGAATAACCAATGCCTGGGCCCAGGCACTGATCACATTACCCATGTAAATGTGTTAATTTCTTGCTTTTTTATTGAAATTTTACTTTTATAGAGTGCCTGTGGTCAGATAAAAGTTGCTGTGGTTTACCCAAAGGCAGACCTCTTGATGCCAGCAATCCAGTTCATGGCGGAAAGCAAGACTCCGCCCCCACTTACCTCCGACGCTCCAACGCCAAGATAAACAGCTTATCAGTGAATGCGGGATGGAGGTCTAGGACCTCCAAATTAGAGTAGTTTTAACTTCTACAGGTAGACACGGCTACTGTGACCGTTGAGGACTATTTTTTTATTTCTTATTTTGAGCCCTTTTATAAATTCAAGTCCCAGGAAAAAAGCGAAAAAGGAAGTTTTGCGCGTCGCACGATTTAGTAATACATTAAATGTTCAGCATGTTTTATTCTTATAAGTGTCAAACTTCCTCCTAGCCAAGGAAACCTGCTAAGCACACGTTGAAGGAAATCTGCTGACAGTTCAACATCTTTTTTTTTTTTTTTCATGGTGTTCTGTTGCGAAGCCGAGCAAAGCGACTTTCCGGGACGCACAAAAGAGAGGAAAGAGCCTGTTCCTGTCACTTGCCTGACACCAAAGAGCGCCGGGCTCATTTCCCGGTCTTTGGTGGGTGCCAGCGGTGCGCGCCGCTCAGATACCGCCGCGTAAATATGCTTTGTGCGGTTCTTTTTAAAAGGAGTTGCCTGAAAAGATCCGACTTATGGATGCGGGGGAGGGAGCTGCAAAGCTGAGAGTTACACTCAACCCCTTTGGTTGTGATCTGGAGATGCTCTGATGTATAACGTGCTCAACTGAAGTCACCAAAATAAAAAGTCCAAAAGACTTTTGTGCTAACTACCTCTGTGTATACAGACTTACCTCCACCTATCGAGTGTCCAAAATGACTGTGCAGTCCAATAGACACGCCCCTTCTCTTCCTTCGCAATACAAGTGAGGACATCTGTGCTATGGGGTGTGGCTACTACTCAGCTCTGCCAGCACTGGGCAATGCAGCTATAGACAAAACATCTTTGTGTGGTTCATTTAACAACTTGCCAACCACAATGCGTAAATATACGTTGCTGTATACCAGTTTACATGGATTATGGCTGAAGATATCAACCATAACCCCAGTATCGTTTTCTTTCTGCAGGTGGCTGGCTTTCTCATGAAACGGGTCCGACGTCTCCACCTGCAGCTCGCCGGTGTTTCTCGGGCTTACCGTTTCCGTTGGTTCGTCTGAGAAACAATCCAACGGTGCAGATGGCCTTGGAGGACCAGAGCGACTTCATGATGTCACTTCTGATTCAGGCTGGAAGAAAAAAAAATAAATTTTGTATAATATATTATATATATATATATATATATATATATATATATATATATATATATATATATATATATATATAGTGGGGATGGAAAGTATTCAGATCCCCCTTAAATTTTTCACTCTTTGTTATATTGCAGCCATTTGCTAAAATCATTTAAGTTAATTTTTTTCCTCATTAATGTACACACAGCACCCCATATTGACAGAAAAACACAGAATTGTTGACATTTTTGCAGATTTATTGAAAAAGAAAAACTGAAATATCACATGGTCCTAAGTAGGGTTGTCCCGATACCACTTTTTCAGGACCGAGTACAAGTACCGATACTTTTTTTCAAGTACTCGCCGATACCGAATACCGATACTTTTTTTTTATGTCACGTGACAGTGTTTTTTTTTAGGGGGGGGGGGGTGAACGGTGTATGTGTGTGTGCGCGTTTTGTTTTTTTGTTTTTTTTTAAATTTACAATTTTTATTTTTTACAATAATTTTTTTTTTATTCTTTATTGCAATATGTGTTTTTTTTTATTTTTTTAATCAGCCCTGTTGAGGGGCTTTGGTGAGATATCAGGGGTCTTAACAGACCTCTGATATCTCCCCCTTGAGACAGAGAAAGAGACAGGATAGAGATTCCCCAGTCCCTTTCTCTGCAGCCTCAGCTGCACTGAGAATGAATGGAGAGAAGACAGCGGCTCCTCTCCATTCATAAACTGACACATTGTAATCACAGGAGATTACAATGTTTCAGTTATGTGAATGGACAGAGTCAGCTGACTCTATCCATACACAAAGGAAGGAGGAGGAGGACGGTGGAACGGAGGGGGAGAACGGAGGGGGACAGAGAAGGACGGTGGAACGGAGGGGGAGAACGGAGGGGGACAGAGAAGGAGGGGGGAACGGAGGGGACAGCCCAGAGTCACAGAGGAGGAAAGAGGAACGGAGGGGACAGCGGAGAGGCACAGGGAAGGAAAGAGGAACGGAGGGGACAGCGGAGAGGCACAGGGAAGGAAAGAGGAACGGAGGGGACAGCGGAGGGGGACAGAAAAGGAGAGAAGAATGGAGGGGGACAGTGGAGAGGAACAGAGGAAAGGAGGGGGCATGGAGGATAATGCAGTGACAGTCAGCGGTGAGCGATCACCGCTGTGTCACTAAAGCAGCTGAAAGCCGCTGGGGGGAGAAGCTTGTATCTCCCCCATGCGCCGATCACAGCTGACTTTTAGGTATCGGGGAAGCATCGGGAGCATTTGCCCAAGTACAAGTACGGTGCCGATACCGATACTAGTATCGGTATCGGGACAACCCTAGTCCTAAGTATTCAGACCCTTTGCTCAGTATTTAGTAGAAGCCCCTTTTGATCTAATACAGCCATGAGTCTTTTTGGGAAAGATGCAACAAGTTTTTCACACCTGGATTTGGGGATCCTCTGCCATTCCTCCTTGCAGATCCTCTCCAGTTCTGTCAGGTTGGATGGTAAACGTTGGTGGACGGCCATTTTTAGGTCTCCCCAGAGATGCTCAATTGGGTTTAAGTCAGGGCTCTGTCTGGGCCATTCAAGAACAGTCACGGAGTTGTTGTGAAGCCACTCCACTTCCTATTTTAGCTGTGTGCTTAGGGTCATTGTCTTGTTGGAAGGTAAACCTTCGGCCCGGTCTGAGGTCCTGAGCACTCTGGAGAAGGTTTTCGTCCATGATATCCCTGTACTTGGCCACATTCATCTTTCCCTTGATTGCAACCAGTCGTCCTGTCCCTGCAGCTGAAAAACACCCCCACAGCACGATGCTGCCACCACCATGCTTCACTGTTGGGACTGTATTGGACAGGTGATGAGCAGTGCCAAGTTTTCTCCACACATACCGCTTAGAATTAAGGCCAAAAAGTTCTATCCTGGTCTCATCAGACCAGAGAATCTTATTTCTCACCATCTTGGAGTCCTTCAGGTGTTTTTTAGCAAACTCCATGCGGACTTTCATGTGTCTTGCACTGAGGAGAGGCTTCCGTCGGGCCACTCTGCCATAAAGCCCCGACTGGTGGAGGGCTGCAGTGATGGTTGACTTTCTACAACTTTCTCCCATCTCCCGACTGCATCTCTGGAGCTCAGCCACAGCGATCTTTGGGTTCTTCTTTATCTCACTCACCAAGGCTCTTCTCCCCCGATAGCTCAGTTTGGCCGGACGGCCAGCTCTGGGAAGGGTTCTGGTCGTCCCAAATATCTTCCATTTAAGGATTATGGAGGCCACTGTGCTCTTAGGAATCTTACGTGCAGCAGAAATTTTTTTGTAAACCTTGGCAAGACTTGTGCCTTGCCACAATTCTGTCTCTGAGCTCTTCAGGCAGTTCCTTTGACCTCATGATTCTCATTTGCTCTGACATGCACTGTGAGCTATAAGGTCTTATATAGACAGGTGTGTGGCTTTCCTAATCAAGTCCAATCAGTATAATCAAACACAGCTGGACTCAAATGAAGGTGTAGAACCATCTCAAGGACGATCAGAAGAAATGGACAGCACCTGAGTTAAATATATGAGTGTCACAGCAAAGGGTCTGAATACTTAGGACCATGTGATATTTCAGTTTTTCATTTTTAATAAATCTGCAAAAATGTCAACAATTCTGTGTTTTTCTGTCAATATGGGGTGCTGTGTGTACATTGATGAGGAAAAAAATTAACTTAAATGATTTTAGCAAATGGCTGCAATATAACAAAGAGTGAAAAATTTAAGGGGGTCTGAATACTTTCCGTCCCCACTGTGTATGTTTGGGGGTTCTATGTAATGTTTTTAGCAAAAAAATGATGATTTTTACATGTAGGAGAGAAATGTCAGAATTGGCAAGTGGTTAAGTATCGTGGTTTGTCGCTATTCCATGGGCGCGCGCAATTTTAAAACATGACATGTTGGGTATCTATTTACTCAGCGTAACATCATCTTTCACATTGTACAATTATTATTTTTTTAATTCATTAAAGTGTATTATTTCCCAAAAAATTGCATTTGCAATACCGTGTGACATAAAAAATTGCAATGATTGCCATTTTATTCCCTAGGGTCTCTGCTAAAAAAAAAAAAAAAAAAAAGTATGGCTTTGGTGTTATAAGTCATTTTTCTAGCAAGAAATACTGATTTAAACTTGTAACTTTTAGTAAGCTTTAACCCGTGCTAAAAGCTTTCTTTTTTTTTTCACACGCATTTTGCTGGAACTAGGTTCAGAGATTCATAGAACTTTTAGCAGACGTCGGAGAAGCCCAGCAGAAGGAAACAATATTATTACATTCCGCTGTTCTTAGCTGAAGATAAAGCTGACTTTATCAATAGCTTGTCTATCCCTGTGGCAGAACCTCAATATGAAAAGACTGCTTGTGATGGCACCCACTCCCGGTGACACGGATTTCATGAGGTCTGCCTATCCGCAGAAAACACGCAAGATTTGCGGGGAAAATTAATTTCGCTTTCATCAAAGACAAGAGTCGCTTTGAAATCAATAGGACATTTGTCTCGGGCTGTGTTTCTTGTCAACTGCAAAATATTTCCTCTCTCGTTTCAGTGCACAGATCCAGAACAATTCAATACCGAGAGTTTGGCCCGTCTACCTTCCCAGATTTCACACACTGCGAGATGGCATTTTTTTTTAAAGACATTTCTGTGAAAAACCATATTCACTGATATTTTCCAACCATCATTGCAGCTGTGGACTCTGCTTGCTAAATTTATAAAATATCAGCAGTATAATTTTTTACGGTTGGCTCTTGCCTGCTTCTAACATTGTGGCCTAAATCTTTGCTCTAGTCTAATCTTAACCCTAGTCCTTTCTTATAACCCAGTGCCAACCCTGCACCCTAGACCTTTCCTATAACCCAACCCTAACCCTGCACCACCCTAGACCTTTCCTATAACCCAACCCCAACCCTGCACCCTACACCTTTCCTATAACCCAATCCCAACCCTGCAACCCTAGACCTTTCCTATAACCCAATCCCAACCCTGCAACCCTAGACCTTTCCTATAACCCAATCCCAACCCTGCAACCCTAGACCTTTCCTATAACCCAATCCCAACCCTGCACCCTAGACCTTTCCTATAACCCAATCCCAACCCTGCACCCTAGACTTTTCCTATAACCATGCCCCAACCCTGCACCCTAGACCTTTCCTATAACCCAATCCCAACCCTGCACCCTAGACCTTTCCTATAACCCAATCCCAACCCTGCACCCTAGACCTTTCCTATAACCATGCCCCAACCCTGCACCCTAGACCTTTCCTATAACCCAATCCCAACCCTGCACCCTAGACCTTTCCTATAACCCAATACCAACCCTGCACCCTAGACCTTTCCTATAAACCAATCCCAACCCTGCACCCTAGACCTTTCCTATAACCCAATCCCAACCCTGCACCCTAGACCTTTCCTATAACCCAATCCCAACCCTGCAACCCTAGACCTTTCCTATAACCCAATCCCAACCCTGCACCCTAGATCTTTTCTATAACCCAATCCCAACCCTGCAACCCTAGACCTTTCCTATAACCCAATCCCAACCCTGCACCCTAGACCTTTCCTATAACCCAATCCCAACCCTGCAACCCTAGACCTTTCCTATAACCCAATCCCAACCCTGCACCCTAGACCTTTCCTATAACCCAATCCCAACCCTGCAACCCTAGACCTTTCCTATAACCCAATCCCAACCCTGCACCCTAGACCTTTCCTATAACCATGCCCCAACCCTGCATCCTAGTCCTTTCCTTTAACCCAATCTCAACCCTGCACCCTAGTCCTTTCCTATAACCCAATCCCAACCCCGCACCCTAGACCTTTCCTATAACCCAGCCCCAACCCTGCACCCTAGTCCTTTCCTATAACCCAATAGCAACCCTGCACCCTAGACCTTTCCTATAACCCAATCTCAACCCTGCACACTAGTCCTTTCCTATAACCTAATCCCAACCCTGCACCCTAGTCCTTTCCTGCAACCCAATCCCAACCCTGCACCCTAGTCCTTTCCTATAACCCAATCCCAACCCTGCACCCTAGTCCTTTCTTGTAACCCAAACCCAACCCTGCACCCTAGACCTTTCCTGTAATCCAATACCAACCCTGCACCCTAGACCTTTCCTATAAACCAATCCCAAGCCTGCACCCTATTCCTTTCCTATAATCCAATCCCAACCCTACACCCTAGACCTTTCCTATAACCCAATCCTAACCCTGCACCCTAGTCCTTTCCTATAACCCAATCCCAACCCTGTACCCTAGACCTTTCCTATAACCCAATCCCAACTCTGCACCCTAGTCCTTTCCTATAACCCAATCCCAACTCTGCACCCTAGTCCTTTCCTATAACCCAATCCCAACCCTGCACCCTAGTCCTTTCCTATAACCCAATGCTTATCCGGCACCCTAGTCCTTCCCTGTAATAATCCTAACCCATCACCCTGATCCTTTCCCATGTCCGAATCCCAACACTATACCCTACTTCAGGGGTAGGCCACCTCTGCCCTCCAGCTGTGGTGAAACTGCAAGTCCCATCATGTCTCTGCCTTTAGTCGTGCCTGTGATTGTCAGGGTCTTGCAATGTCTCATGGGACTTCAGGGGTAGGCCACCTCTGCCCTCCAGCTGTGGTGAAACTGCAAGTCCCATCATGTCTCTGCCTTTAGTCATGCCTGTGATTGTCAGGGTCTTGCAATGTCTCATGGGACTTGTAGTTTCACCACAGCTGGAGGGCCGAGGTTGCCTACCCCTGCCCTAGTTCTTTCCTATAACCCAATCCTCATCCTGCACCATAGTCATTTCCTGTAGCCCAATCCCAACCCTGTATACAATACCCTAGTCCTTTCCTATAACCCAATCCCAACCTTGTACCCTAGTCCTTTCTTGTAGTCTAATCCTAACCCTTCACCCTAATTCGTTCCCATATCCCAATCCCAACACTGTACCCGAATTCTCTGCTATAACTCAATCCTAATTCTGCACCCTTGTCCTTTCCTGTACACTAATCTTAACACTGCATCCTAGGGCTTTCCCATAGCCCAGTTCCAACCATGCACCATAGTCCTTTCCTGTACACCAATCTTAACCCTGCACCCTAGGCCTTCCCCATAGCTCAAACCTAATCCTGCACCATAGTCCTTTCCTATAACCCAATCCCAACCCTACACCCTAGTCCTTTCCTGCAATCCAACCCCACAACCTAGTCCTTCCCTATAACCCAATCCTAAACCTACACCCTAGTCCTTTCCTGTAACCCAATCCCAACCCTACACCCTAGTCTTTTTCTGCAACCCATCCCCACACCCTAGTCCTTTCCTATAACCCAACCCTAAACCTATACCCTAGTCCTTTCCTGTAACCCAGTCCCAACCCTACACCCTAGTCCTTTCCTGCAACCCAACCCCACAACCTAGTCCTTGACTATAACCCAATCCTAAACCTACACCCTAGTCCTTTCCTGTAACCCAATCCCAAACCTACACCCTAGTCCTTTCCTATAACCCAATCCAAACCCCATACCCTAATCTTTTCTTGTAGCCTAAGCTTAACCCTGAACCTAGTCCTTTCCCATGGCCCAATCCCAACCCTGCACTCTAGTCCTTTCCTGTAGCCCAATCCCAACCCTGCACCCTATTTTTTTCCTATGGCCCAACCCAAACCCTGCACACCAGTCCTCTCCTGTAGCCAAATCCCAACCCTAACCCTGCACCCTAGTCTTTTCCTGTACCGTAATCTTAATCCTGCATCCTAGACCTTTCCCACAACAGCCCAGCCCCAACTCTGCACCCTAGGCCTTTCTTATAGCCCAAACACAACCCTGCACCCCAGTGCTTTCCCATGGATCCTGCACCCAATTTTTCCTGTACAATAATCTTAATCCTGCACCCTAGACCTTTCCCACAGTCCACTTCCAACCCTGCAGTCTAGTCCTTTCCTGTACACTAATCTTAAACCTGCACCCTAGGCCTTTCCCATGACCCAACCCTAACACAGCAACCTAGTCCTTACCTGTAGCCTAATACTAGCCCAGCACACTAGTCTTTTCACATAGCCCAATCTTAACCTTGCACCTAGTCTTTTCCCATGGCCCAGTCCTAACCCTGCACCCCAGTCCTTTCCTATAACCCAACCCCAATCCTACACCTTAGTTCTTTCCTTTAACCAAATCCCAAACCTACACCCTAGTTTTTTTTTCCTATAAAACACAATCCAAACCCTACAGCCTAGTCCTTTCCTGTAGCCTAATCTCAACCCTGAAACTAGTCCTCTCCTGCAGCCCGATCCTAACCCTGCACCCTAGTCCTTTCCTGTACATTAATCTGAACCCTAGTCCTTTCCTGTAACCTAATATCAGCCCTGCATCCTAGTCTTTTCTCATAGCCCAATCTCAACCCTGCATCCTAGTCTTTTCTCAAAGCCCAATCTCAACCCTGCATCCTAGTCTTTTCTTATAGCCGATCCCCACCTTGCACTCTAGGCCTTTCCAATGGCCCAACCCTAACCCTTCACCTAGTCCTTTCCTGTGCACTACTCTTAACCCTGCACCCTAGTCTTTCCCATAGCCCAATCTCAACCCTCAACCCTAGTGCTTTCCCATAGCCTAACACTAGTGTTCTTATTCCTGCAGCCCAACCCTCTGCCTTAGCCTAATCCTAACCACAGCTAACCCTTTGCCCTAGCCTATTCTTAAACCAACATCCTACCCAGCTGCCTATGATGCTGGAAAAAAAAAAAAAAAAAGAGATAGCTGCTTCTCCATTCACTGTGCAGTTTCAGGGTGGCAAAGGGTGGGAAAATCAAGTGAAAGTGAAAACGCAGCAGAGAGAGTTCAGGTCCCCTGCCGGGCTGGCTGTGATGTAAAACAGGGCTGTGTAAATCTCAGGACTGGATGGGCAGCAATACAAATCTTTTGTCAACCAAGACCTTTACTCTATATGTGTTTTATCTGTTTAAAAATGTTCTGGCCGCAAAACAACCGCGCACCATATTGCAGAAATGATGCATTGCAACATTAAAGGGGAACCCCACCGTCCTCCGCACTCTCCCAGCCCTGCTGTCTCTGTATTCCTTCTGTACAAGGTGACTCCTGCTGTGAAGATAACCGTCTGCAGAATGGATCGTATGCATCTAACCCTTCCATCATCCAAATCCGGCGTACCGCAGTCTGATCCACCCCGAGAACAAACCCTGACTAAATACTGTGAACGTCAGGCAAGAAAAAAAAAG